>NC_057797.1:442942419-443046381 GCF_018294505.1 Triticum aestivum
CCCCTTCCTTTAGGCTTCTCGGCTTGGGTATGTGTACTGAGGGTCGGGGATAGTAGAGTAACTTTGCTTCTCCCCAAATAGTGGGCGGGAGCGATTTCGGGCGAGGAGGGCGTGTTTTGAAATATAATGGGCGCGAGCGATTTCGGGCGAGGAGCGCGTGTTTTGAAATAGTAGGCGCGAGCTATTTCGGGCGAGGAGAGCATGTTTTGCCGACCATGGTTTATGAATTATTTGGCACATGTCATTTCGGCCTAGGAGAATGCACGCTTGGATGAAGTTACGAACCTACCCTCAATGCACAACGGGCCAATTAATGTGTCTCCCACATAGGATGGTAATTTCGCGTCTCCCATTTATTTGCTCGGGCGAATTCCACCGAGCAGAGGATGTTTAACGGTACGTTCAAAATTTGGGAGAACCAGCATCCACGTCTACCTTACCAAGTCGATTTGAATCAAATTTAGAAATATTAGCTTGCCACTTCTTTTTTAGATGGAGAGATGATGCTCGGGAGTAATGTGTTTTTACATGCTCATTGCTAGCGATTTACTATATGACGAATAGTTGACCCACTCAAAAACGGGAATCAAACCCGAAATGAAATATCTCGATTCAATGAAATAGCTTGTTCACCAGGTCAAAATAGTGAACTAAATCCAAAATTGAATACCTCAATCGAATAGCATGTTGTATAGTATTATAGTACTCCATGAACATGTTGAAAGTCAAATTAATGAACTTGTTTGATATACACATATATCCGTTCATGTGTGGATTGCAGACAACATGTTCTCCAATATTAAATATTTGAATGCAAGTTTATATCGAAACATGGTTTATATTAGTCTTTGATGCATAAAACGCGACCTCCCCCTCTCCCGGACTCCTGCTCTCTCTCTCTCGCCCGCCGACAATCTTCAATTCTGTTGCACACATCCAACAAACAAACCTTGTTGGTCCTCTCTCTTTATCTCCATCTCTCTCTCTCTCTCTCTCTCTCTCTCTCTCTCTCTTTGTGTGTGTGCATGAGGGGGTCTTTCTAGTTCGCATGCATATATACTCCATCTATAGGTCTCTCTCGCACCCTATGTATGATTCTCTAGTCCAAGCTAGATATCTTGGGTGCACTCATCGTATGCACACAAATTCCTTGGCTCGTTGCCTGTAACTCTCTCACGCACCACTCTGTCGTCTCGGAGCTCTTCCCCCTCTCTCTCAAACTCTCCATCTACCCGGGTCACACATCCACATGCATATCTCACTCGCACTTGATAGGCCCATCTAAAACTCTATCTCTCTCCCTCGTTCTCTTTGTCGGATCACGGGTTCCGGCAAAACCCTTAAGGTTCAAACACTAGGGTGCGCGCGAAGATCTCCCCCCTATCGATCCACGTCCTAACTTAGCCTAGATCTCACGAACTAACTTGACGAACTTGCAACACAAAAGACACAAGATTTATATTGGTTCGGGCCACCGTTGTGGTGTAATACCCTACTCCAGTGTGGTGGTGGTCGATTGCCTCTTGGGCTAGAGACGAATAGTACAAGGGGAAGAACAACCTCTTCAGGTTGAGGTGTTCTGTGGTTGGTGAACTTGTGTGTGTGTGAGGATCCGATCCAAGGTTCTGTCCTCTCCCCACTACGGTGGTGGCTAGTCCTATTTATAGAGGCCCTGGTCCTCTCCCCAAATATTGAGCGGGAAGGGAGCCAACAACGGCCAATTTGAAGGGGGACAACTAGTACAAGTTATCCTGACAAAAGCAGTCTTCGCCTGCCAAAGGATCTCGTGGTGACGCCGTCTTGGGCTCCACGGTGACCTCCGTCTTGCCATCCTTCTGGTCTTAGTCTCATTGCACCAATATGGAAATCTTTGCTTGATGCCTCGGTACTCCGCGCCTGTGCTTGCTGCCGGCGTTCTGGGAACGGGGGTCCCCAGACTTGCCTGCTTGCGGCCTGCGGCGTGGCTCAAAGGGGGGCCCAGCACGGCCCATCTTCACCAACACAGACCCAAGACCCTCGCGAGGGGCCAAGCCTCGCGGGGCAGACAACACGGAGCTTCCTCAGGCACGGCCTCATCAGGCTGGCTCGCGAGGAGGCGGAGAGATCAAGGCGGGGTACCTCACGAGGTGCCCGTGACGCAAGCCATGACGACCAAGGGTGCCAGGCGGGCGCCATCCTGCGCAGTGTCCTCCTTTCCTCTTTGGTGCAAAAGGAGCAAGTGCAGGCGAGAGCATCAAGCAAAGGCACCCGTTTCGGTGCAACGAGACCAAGACCAGTCCAACGGCAGGGAGGAAGCCATTGTGGAGCCCAAGACAGCGTCACCACCAGAGCCTTTGGCAGGCGAGGACCAACTTTAGTCAGGATAAGTGTACCAGATGTTCCCCTTCAAAATGGCCAATTGTTGGCGCCCTTCCCGCTCAATATTTGGGAAGAGGCCCAGGGCCTTTGCCTATAAATAGGACTAGCCACCCCCAGGGAAATCGGATGGAGATCGGATCGAAATTAGACAAGAGAGAGAGAGAAGGGTGACTGAACTCCCCCTAGCAGTTCATCCCCTCAGCCAAGAACAGACCCTCGCGAGGTTGTTCTTCCTTGTATTGCTCATCATCATCAGGCCAAGAGGCAATCCACCACACCACACACTGGAGTAGGGTATTACACCATAACGGTGGCCCGAACCAGTATAAACCATGTGTCTCTTGTACTGTTCTTTCCATAGCTTAGATCTTAGCGAGGCGGAGGGGTGCAGGTAGGTAGAAGGCGGAATCTCCGCGCGCACCCCAGTGTTCGAACCTCAAGGGTCTGCCGGAACCCGAAAGCCGACATTTGGCGCGCCAGGTAGGGGTGCGCCGGAATTCGTCTTCCACCACCCCGTTCTCGTCCGACCATCGCGTCCATGTCTGATGCTCGTCGGGCCTGCACCGAGCACTGGGCCGCTCTCGCTTCCCGTGTCGCCCAGACAGCTCCTGTCGGCGGGCGTCCTCGCCGTTCCCTGTCACCTGCCGTCAACGCCGCCACCGGCCCGGCGGGGGACGAGTAGCAAGCGTCGTCTCAGCATCCGTCCGTGCGGCAAGACGGCCACACCGCTACTCCCTCGCTCACCCCAGCTGGTTCTTCGTCCCGCGCGCTCCGCACACCCATGGAGGCTCGAGCTGCGCTCATCGCGGCAAACAAGCTCCTGCGCTACTGTCCCGTCGATGAAGTCTACGAAGAATGGCTCGACCGCGCCGCAGGGGGCTCTCCTGCGCCGTCCGTTCCGCTGCACCGCACCCCGCCCCGCGCGGGCGACGAAGCTCCGGGGGCGCCCCAGCCGCCTCCTCCTCAAGAAGGCGCCATGGCTCCAAGGCGCGTGGCCCCTGGGCGGAACCCACTCCGTCAGGTGCCAGCGCGGCAAGAGCAGAGCTGCCAAGAAGTCCCTCGCCCGCAAGAAGCTGCCCGGGCGCTCCCTGCTCCAGCATGTCGCGACCATGCTCCTGCTCCCGCACGTCAAGACCCCGTGCTGCTCCCAGCTGCAGCGCGTGGGGACATGCAAGACCAAGATCTCCGTCACCCAAGGCCTCCCGTGGCCACAGCAGGCTGCCGTGCCTTCACCACCGAGCTACGCAGCGTCGCGTGGCCCGACAAGTTCAAGCCAGACCTGCCTCCTCGTTACAACGGCACGGCCGACCCTGCAGAGTTCCTCCAGCTCTATGAGCTGGGCATCGAAGCTGCCAACGAAGACGAGAAGGTCATGGAGAACTGGTTTCCCATGGCGCTCAAGGACGGGGCCCGCACCTGGCTCCTGAACCTGGCTCCAGGCACGATCTCCTCCTGGGACGAGATGCGCACCTGCTTCATCGCCAACTTCCAAGGTACTCGCGACCGGCCACCTGCCGTGAGCGACATGCGCCGCATCAAGCAACAACCCGGAGAGACCCTGCAGAAGTACATCCAGCGCTTCAACAACGCATGCCTCAAGATTCCCAAGGTGGCCGAGGCGGCCATCATCTCAGCCTTCTCCGACGGCATGCGCGATGTCAAGATGAAGGAGGAGCTGGCGATGCATGAAGACCTGTGCACTTCCTTGGAGTTGTTCAACTTGGCAACCAAGTGCTCCAGGGCTGAGGAAGGGCGTCTCTCCCTCCTTGAGCTGCCCGCCGCACACCCAGAAGAGAAGAAGCCCCAGGCCAAGGATGTGAAGCGCAAGGGGGCTGCCGTGCTCGCGGCAGAACCAGACACCAAGCAGGGCAGAGATCAGCCCAAATCTTCCAAGGGCAGTCGGTACTGTGTGTACCACGACATCCACATCCACAACACCAACGAATGTCAAGAGCTCCGAACCGTGCGAGAAGGAAGGATCGGCAGTCGCCCCGACCACGGTGACCGGGGCTACGGTCGAGGAGGAGGAAGGAACGCAGGACGCTAGGAAGACCGCTGCCCGTGCCAGGGGTGGCGCGATCGACCTCGCGAGGATCGCCGGCAAGACCCGCCTCATGAGGGAGACTGGAGGGATCAGCCTTGCGAGGATCGCCCGCAAGGCAACGAAGGCCTCCCTCCGCTGCCGCCGCAGCCAAGGAGAAACGAGGACCGCCATCAGGACAAGGGGGCTGGGGGCTTCCAGGAGCCGCGCGCGATCGCCTGCATACTGGGCGGGGCTCAAGCCCCAGCCTCTCAACGCATCTTCAAGCAGTTCGCCCGCGAAGTGAATGCAGTCCTCCCCAAGCTAGAAGCCACGCGCCCTCTCAGGTGGTCGGCGTGCGCCATCACGTTCAGCTCAGCGGATCAGCTCAAGGGTGCGGCTACAGCCGGAGTCCTCCCGATGCTTTGTTCCTCAATCACCAGCAACGTGGTGGTCACCAGGACCCTCATCGATGGCGGCGCAGGGCTCAACGTCCTGTCCGTGGAAACAATCAACAATCTCCAAGTGCCCTACAACCAGCTTCAGCCAACCAAGCCTTTCTCCGGAGTCACCGACGGCTCCACGGTCCCGATTGGGCAGGTCCGCCTCCCTGTCACCTTCGGGGCACGCGACAACTACCGCACTGAGCTCATCGACTTCGATGTTGCTCACATTCGCCTACCGTAAAACGCCATCCTTGGGGCCAAGTTCATGGCTGTAACTCACCACGGCTACAACGTCCTCAAGATGCCAGGAAGTGGCGGAGTCATCACGGTGCCGTGTGAAGAGAAGGACGCGGTGTGTTCCCTGGAACGAGCCTTTCAGGCCGCGTCACTGGAAGACCCGGATCGCGGAAGCAGGAGGCTTCCCGAGACCACCCCCAAGAAGAAGAAGACATCGTCCGGCCCAGCCCCTCAGGAGGCAGGCCCCTCAGGGCCCGCGCCTGCCCAGGGGGAACCTCCTTCCATCGCATAGGAAAGCGCGCCCGGCGCCCTCCTCAGGTAGGGCTCGGGGGCTCTCCCCTGGAGAGCCACCGACCTGGCTAAGGTCACGAGGGAGGCGCTAGGGCACCACACGGAGGCGTGTTTCGAAGCACGTTTCCCTCAAGGAGTAAGGCAAGGAGAGCCAGACCCTCAGGAGTTCGTCAGCAAGGCCATTCAGGAGCTACAAGAGTCAAGAGTCATGAAAGGCGGCCGCCGCCTACCAGCTGTGGCTCCCCATCCAGGCGAGGATGGTGGGCTGCGCGTCTGCATCGACATACCAGGGCTCAATCGAGTCGCCTCTCTGGAGCGCCTCTGGCCCTCGTGAGTGGGGCGCTGCAAAGGTCCACCCCAAAGCTACGTTCGCATGCCTTACGGCTTGCCGAATGTGGCTGCCGCGTACCAGCGCCTCATGAGGGGCATCATGGAGGCTCAAGAGGCCAGGCGTTCCGCAGCCCTGGCGGAGATGGAGATGGTCCGCGAGGACCCACCAGCGCCTCCGGAGCCTCCCGAGGGCCCTGGGCCTGGGGGCTCGTGAGGATCGTCTTCCGCAGCCCACCGAGTCTGCTACACCAACACTCCTTCGTCCTCAACATCATCAGGTGACATCTTTCAAGTTTCATTTCCAGCTGGGAGCGCCCCCCAGGGCTGCATTATTCCCAGGCCACGTGGGTCCGTCCCTGCGGCATGTATCCCTTTTATTTCATGTTGTTAGCTTACTTTGTTGGGGGCGCCCCACGGGTTGCATCATCCCCAAGTCGCTCGGGCCTGACCCAGTGATGTCCGCCTTCCCAACATCTATTTGAATGAATCCACTCCTTCGCGGCTAATGTGTTTGACCTAGTTGCCCGCTCAACTGACGCCAACTGACGGAGCTGCTCCCAAACGGCACGACGCTTGCGCATGGGTCCATCCCTGCAACGCCGACAAACCTGAATGGCTGAGCTCTGGTCGCGGCAGCCCCGCATGGCGCCACCTCGTCAAGCCTTCAGTGCCTCATCGCCCCTCGGAAGCAACCAACGGCTGACTGTCCATTGTCATGGCAACCCCTCGTTCTTTCTATGATGGGTCTACAGGATCTCCTAAAGAAGCTGCATCAGGCGAGGCCCTTGCGGTGTCTCCTTCACTCTCATTCGCGCGAACCGCTTGCACGTTAAAGGGGAGGTGACTGAGCATCGCGACTCAGGGCTCCTACTGGCTCTCCAGCCCTCACCCTCTGGCCTTGTCCACGGCATCGCGACCTTGCATCCAGCGACGGCTGAGACTCGCTCGAGGGCCGGGACCCGAGGACATAGAGCGGAAAGGGGAGCAAAGGCGAGAGGGGAGGGACACGCGAGGACCTCGCCGAGCAACCTCACGCCTGCCGATGCACGGACCCGGCGACACACCAGAGAGCGGTCCCTGATTCTCGAGATAAGTCACCACCCGGAAGCACCAGCTACCGTGGCACCATCCCCGCACCTAATGCAATCCCGTGTTAGCGACGCCGCTCTCCTTTCTAACCGAACGACGGCTGCTTGAGCGCCAAAGGGGACCTCCTGAGCATCGCGACTCAGGGGCTCTTACCGGACCCCGGGTCGCTCACCTCCTGGCCTTGACCACGGCATCACGACCTGGCATACCAGTGACGGCTGAAGCCGCCTTGAGACTGGGACCTGTCGGTGCATAGCACCAAGCCCTCGTGAGGTTCGAAAGGGAGGACTGAGCTAAGACGGAATGAGCAACTCGCACAATTCTACGACAAGGGTTATATTAACAAACAGGATCACAGACACCTTACAAGCCCTCACGGGACGCATCTTTGATTCCTTGCAGGGAACAGATCCTAAAAGGACACTAACTACACGCGCCCCTACGAAAGACGACATCGTCAACAGCGGGCCGTCAAGCACCAGCACCAACCCCATCCAGATCAGAGTCGGTGACGGCCTGACGAGCCCGCCCTGCTCCAGGAGCGGCACCGGCTCGGGGGCTCATAGCTATCATCGCTAGTCTTCGGAGTCGCAAAGAGCTCGCCGGAGTCGCTGGACCCTCCGACGCCTCCGCCACCTGAGCAGCCGCCAAGGGAGTGGTCGGCGGGCCCAGTCCTCGCCGTAGCAGGGTCCCGACCACCTCTCCCGGGGCAGCACTCCAGCCGGCGCCCGTTCGCATCGAAGACCTTGAAGAACATCACCGAAGCACCGTCGTACTCCAAGTGGATCGCGAGGGCGCCTCTTGTCCTGCAAACCCGGGCGATTTCGCTCCAGCCTCGAGTCATGAAGACCTCGCCCGGGGCAACGACCGCGACCTCTGCCTCAGTCACGAGGGTGCTGCAGCCGGCGTGTTGCAGCCAAAGCTCCAAGAGTTCTCCCTGCGGGATGATGGAGGCGAAGAAGGGAGGAAGGCGAATCCAAGACTGAGGAGGCATGGCGGCGTGGAGCACGAACTCTCGGGAGGAGCCCTCGGTGTGGACCCCAGGGGGGACGACCCACACCTTCGTCACCCGTCGGCGCCGCCCGTGGCGATCGGCATCGACTCCTTCAGAGCCCGCGATGTGGGCGTACAAGGGAAGCGGGAACCCCGGCGGTGGCCGCTCGCACCAGGTCCTCGACACCACCTGATGGGACCCCTCATCCCGGCCGCGGAGGGCGAGCCGTTTCTTTGGCGGGAGCAGGTCTGGTTCCTCTCGGGGAGCCTTTCCCTTCTCTGCCATCGAGAACCGGCGGATCGGAGCCACCGCAGCAAGTCGGAGCAAGGACCGGGAAGAAGGAGAAGCAAGAAGGGATGGAATGGAAGGGCGCGCGCCGTTCCGTACTTATGGCCGGCGAAGGCCAACCGCCGACCTCCACTATCGCAGGTAATCATGACTCGCTTTGCATGCAAGGACTTGTCCAATCCGTGCAGTTGCTGAGGCGCCGTGGGGAAGTGGAGACGCTCACGTCCAATCAACCGCCACACGGCGCCCAAGGCCGCAGGCTGTTAGGGCCCGCGGCGCTTCGCTCCTACCCTTCCGCCTCCCTGCACGACCAAGTCTGGGCGCGCCTTGGGCCCGGGGGCTACTGTCGGCGTTCTGGGAACGGGGGTCCCCAGACTTGCCTGCTTGCGGCCTGCGGCGTGGCTCAAAGGGGGGCCTACCACGGCCCATCTTCACCTACACAGACCCAAGACCCTCGCGAGGGGCCAAGCCTTGCGGGGCGGATGACACGGAGCTTCCTCAGGCACGGCCTCATCAGGCTAGCTTGCGAGGAGGCGGAGAGATCAAGGCGGGGTACCTCACGAGGTTCCCGTGACGCAAGCCATGACGACCAAGGGTGCCAGGCGGGCGCCAGCCTGCGTAGTGTCCTCCTTTCCTCTATGGTGCAAAGGGAGCAAGCGCAGGCGAGAGCATCAAGCAAAGGCACCCATTTCGGTGCAACGAGACCAAGACCAGTCCAACGGCAGGGAGGAAGTCATTGTGGAGCCCAAGCCATCGTCACCACCAGAGCCTTTGGCAGGTGAGGACCAACTTTAGTCGGGATAAGTGTACCGGATGTTCCCCTTCAAAATGGCCAATTGTTGGCGCCCTTCCCGCTCAATATTTGGGAAGAGGACCAGGGCCTTTGCCTATAAATAGGACTAGCCACCTCCAGGGAAATCGGATGGAGATCAGATCGAAATCAGAGAAGAGAGAGAGAGAAGGGTGACTGAACTCCTCCTAGCAGTTCATCCCCTCAGCCAAGAATAGACCCTCGCGAGGCTGTTCTTCCTTGTATTGCTCATCATCATCATCAGCCCAAGAGGCAATCCACCACACCACACACTGGAGTAGGGTATTACACCACAACGGTGGCCCGAACCAGTATAAACCCTGTGTCTCTTGTACTGTTCTTTCCATAGCTTAGATCTTAGCGAGGCGTAGGGGTGCAGGTAGGTAGAAGGCGGAATCTCTGCATGCACCCCAGTGTTCGAACCTCAAGGGTCTGCCGGAACCCGAAATCTGACACTTGCCCCCTTAGCACCAAAGAGGAAACAAGGACGCTGCGCGCGCTGGCGTCCGCCTGGTCTCGATTGTCATGGCTTACATCACGAGAATCTCGTGATGTTTTCCCGGCCTTGAACTCTCCGCCCCTCACGAGCCAGCCTGGTGAGGCCGCTCCTGAGGAGGTCTTGTGTCGTCTGCCTCGTGAGGCTTGGCCACATGCGAGGGTCTTGATTCCTTGTTGATGAAGATGGGTCGTACATGCCTGCTAGCAAAGCCACGCCGTGGGCTGCAGGCAGGCAAGTATGGGGACCCCGTTCCCAGAACGCCGATAGTAGCCCCCGGGCCCAAGGCGAGCTCAGGCTTGGCTTCGAGGCGAAGCCAAAGGTCAAGTGCAGAGCGCCGCGGGCCCCAATAGCCTGCAGCCTCGGTCGACGCATGGCGGTTGATTGGACGTGTGCATCTCCGCTTCCCCATGCTGCCTCGGCAACTGCCCGATGTGACAAGTCCCTGCGACATGCAAGGAAAACCATCATTACCTGTGTTCGTGGGGGGTGCTGGTTGGCCTTCTCCTGGTATAAATGGGAGGGGGGCGGATCCCCCATCGCCCATCCTTCCTCTTCCTCTTCTGCTCCTTCTCCTTCCTTGCTCCTCTCTTGCCACCAATGGCGCCGTCGAGGAGGTTCACCACCACGGAGAAGGTAAAGGCCCCTCGCGAGGGGCCCGGCTCTCCGGTGCCCAAGCGCGGACGCGGCCGTCCCCACAAGCACACTGCAACCCCCGTCACGCCTCTGCGCGGTCGTGGTGGTGCCGCTTCACAGGACAGGGGTCGCTCCGGTTGTGGCGGTCCCGTTGATGACGGGAGACGTGCCATGGTTGCGCGGCCTCCCCGGCCACGCTTCCACTCAGCGGAGACGCTACCGGATTTCGTCACCTGGTCGGAGAATCCGGCCGGCAACTGGCTTCAGCTCCCGCGCTTCTTCGCCAACGAGCTGCCGTCCTAAGGTCCTAGCGGGCATTGGCTACAGGCGGACGACTGCTGTAGCAGGGCTTCCTAGGTTGCGGTCGAGGTCTCCACCGCGGGCAATGTAGCTCTAGCCCGCGGTTGGCAGACGTTCACCCGCGCGCGCGGCCTGGGCAGGCGGTGCACGCTTCACTTCAAGTACGATGGCGATGCAACCCTCTATGTGAGGGTGTTTGGGGAAGATGGTTGCCGCGTCGGGTCTTGCCCCGAGGTGAACGACGGCGAGGAGGTGCTCGGCCTTTGCGATGGCCGCGACGAGGATGGGGGCGAACCCGCCCTTGGCGCCGACCGCGTCTCGTTCGGCTATGGCAGCTCTTCCCCTAGCGACAGCTCCAGCAGTGGCGGCTATGACCAGCCGCCACGCCACCGTACCCTCTTCGAAGACGGTGGCGGGTCGTCTCGTCGCCGCGCCTCCGTGAAGCGCGAGGAGGGGTCTGGCTGAGCTCAGGAGGGCGCTGGGGCCTGCGCCTGTGAACCACTGCAGGCGCCGCTTCTATTTTGTTCTTATTTTGCTTCCTGCACCAAAAAGAAGCCAGAGTGGGCCCCGGAGGGGCGTGTATCGAACTATGATCTCAATCATTATGTTATGTTTGTCGTTCCAGTGCCGTGTCGTAACATTGTCGTTTTATGTAGGGATAACTTAGCTCGACTTGTTTTGAGTGACCTCCTCCTCACGAGGCGCTTGCTTCCTAGTGCTTATCAAGGCCTCCTTGACCTGATATGCGCTTAGGAACTGCAAAAAATTCGTAAGAGGTTAATCGCTCACCCGGGGCTTGGTTATAGGTGCCGCTGGCCTTAACTCAGTGCTTTGCGTCGTGATACCCGTGGGGCACGGACCAGGAGAGGTGCGCCAGCTTGTGGGCTCGAACAAGGGTGCCTCGCGAAAAGACAGAAGGAGGGAGCTCATGAAGGTACCTGTTCATCCCCCTCGCGAGGGACGCGAGGGAGAGTTCAGGTCCACCAAAGAGGCGAAGGCAGAAACAGAGGCAGAAAACGATAAAATGGGACCAGCAAGAGACACTAGAAAGCAAATTTCAATTAAAAGAGGGGCGAGCCAACTTCAGAAAGCAAATGAAAAGCCGCGTCCGGCACCTAGTCTAGTCTTCGACGTCTTCTCACCAGCGCGGAGCTAAGTGCTGCCACTCGGCGAGGGAGGGAGCCCCCGAGGGCCTCATGCTTTGCCAACATCACGAGGGAGGTGCTTGGGCACCACTTGGAGGTGTGCTTCGTGGCACGTTTCACTTAGGAGAACACAGGGCAAGGAGTGCCCACCATCCAGGAGTTCATCACCAAGACCACTCAGGAACCGCAAGACGCAAGGGCCATGCGCGGTGGCCGCCGCTCACCAGGCACAGCTCCCCATCCAGGCGAGGATGCCAGGCTGCGCATCTGCATCAATGTCCCAGGGCTCAACCGGCCCGCCTCTCAGGAGCTTTTTTGGCCTTCGCGCGTGGGACGCTGCGCGGGCCCACCTCACATCTACGTTCGCATGCCTTTTGGCCTACCAAGCGTGGCGACCGCCTATCAGCGCAACCTGCTGAGCATCCTGGCGGCTCAGGAGGCTAGGCACCACGCTGTGCTGATGGAGATGAAGACGGTCCTCAAGGAACCCCCTGGACCCCCAGAGCCTCCCGAGGCTCAGGGCCCGAGTGGCTCATGAGGAGTAGCCCCTTCACCGCATACCTTCAGCTGCCCCAACTCAACTTCATCAACAGAACCAAGTGACATTTTCAAAGTTCTTTTAGTTGGGAGCGCCCCCAGGGCTGCATCATTCCCAGGCCGCATGGGTCCGTCCCTGTGGCATGTATCCCTTTTTATGTCTTTAGCTTACCTTGTTGGGGGCGCCCCTCGGGCTGCATTATCCCCAAGCCACTCGGGCCTGGCCTAGTGGCTTCTATCTCCCTTGCATTTACTTAAGCCTGATGCTTCCATGCTTAATCTACCAGTGATTATTACCTGCTTGATCGCCAACCACCATGGGAGCCGCGCGTCGGCCATCTTTCTTCAGGACCCTTTACGTGAGTAAGTTACGCACGGCGTTTGTGCTTGTTCCCCCTGCAGCGTCGATAAATCTAGCGGCTGAGCTCTGTCTGGCGGGCCGGCCTCGTTCTCCTCACCTCCTGGGGCCACTGGTGCTTATCTTTCTCACGTGATAAACTCAGGAGATTCGTTCGGCGCAGGTTGTCTAACCACCTCGTAGGGCCAAGACAACGAACAAGAACCAAGACCAGGTGCAACCCGCCTTGAGGTAGGGCCTCGTGAGTCCCGCGCTGGCTCACGAGTGCCCAGACACACCTCGTCTAACCCTGCCGTGCAAGCCACGTGTCAGGGCGGGGCTGTACATGCCCCGGGGGCTCTCCGCAGCAGGGAGTCCCCTCACACGCACCAGAAGCAAATCAGCAATCACCACGGCGACCGGTGTCCTTCCTCGTGCTAACTTGCAAGAACTTCTTGAGGGCCACAGCAGGCGGTACCGCGGACTCTCCCTCTTCTCTCATGCGATTCGCTTGCGCGTTAAAAGGGGGGCTCCTGAGCATCGCGCCTCAGGAGCTCTTACTGGCTCTCCTGCCCTCACCCCCTAGCCTTGACCATGGCATGCGACTTAGCGTACCAGCGGCGGCTGAGCTCGCTCGAGGGCCGGGACCTGAGGACGTAGAGCACCAAGAAGAACATGGAGGGAGGGGGAGGCCCGCATGGGCCTGACCAAGCTACACTATAGAGGCTGACGTACGGTTCGGCACGACTTGAGGAGCCGACCCCGGACAGCCAAGATAAGTTCTCGCTTTGGATCCACCAGTTGCTACGGCACGAGACCCCCGCTCACTCCCTTCGGTGCCCTGCTGCGGCAACGTTCTCTTCCTTCCCCATCCTAAGACAGCTGCTTGCGCGCTAAAGGGGACCTCTTGAGCATCGCGCCTCGGGAGCTCTTACTCGACCTCGGGCCGCTCACCTCCTGGCCTTGACCACGGCACGCGACCTGGCATACCAGCGACAGCTGCAGCCTGCCTAGGGACCGGGACCTGTCAGCGTAGAGCACCAAGTCGCCGTAGGATTGGAAAGGGGAGTCCGAACCTCTGCAGGATATGCGCACACAAATCTTCATAATGAGGGCTATGTTGACAAAAGGCAGTATAGACGCTTTACACGCCCCCACGGGGTTCATTTCTTGATTCCTCGCAAGGACTTGTCAGTCGGGCAGTTGCCGAGGCAGCGTGGGGAAGCGGAGACGCCCACGTCCAATCAACTGCCACGGGTCGACCAAGGCCACAGGCTATTGGGGCCCGCGGCGCTCCGCACTTGACCTTTGGCTTTGCCTCGAAGCCAAGCCCGAGCGCGCCTTGGGCCCAGGGCTACTGTGGGCGTTCTGGGAACAGGGGTCCCTAGACTTGCCTGCTTGCAGCCCATGGCGTGGCTTTGCTAGCAGGCTTGTACGACCCATCTTCATCAACAATGCATTCAAGACCCTCGCGAGGGGCCAAGCCTCGCGAGGAGGACGACGCAAGACCTCCTCAGGAGCGGCCTCGCTAGGCGGGCTCACGAGGGGCGGAGAGATCGAGGCAAGGCAAACCTCGCGAGGTCCCCGTGACGTGAGACATGACGATCGAGACCAGGCGGGCGCCAGCACGCGTAGCGTCCTTGTTTCCTCTTTGGTGCTAAGGGGGCAAGCGCAGGGGCGGAGTATCAAGGCATCAAGCAAAGGTTTCCATATCGGTGCAACGAGACCAAGACCAGCAGGATGGCAAGACGGAGGTCACCATGGAGCCCAAGGCGGCGTCACCACCAGATCCTTTTGCAGGTGAAGACCACTTTTGTCAGGATAAGTTGTACTAGCTGTCCCCTTTCAAATTGGCCGTTGTTGGCTCCCTTCCCGCTCAATATTTGGGAGAGGACCAGGGCCTCTATAAATAGAACTAGCCACCACCGTAGCTAGGACGACCTCATCGAAGATTAGGGACGACCTCATGGGAGATTAGGGGCGACCTCATCTGAGACGGACGACCTGATCTTGGACAGGCGACCTCATCTAGACTAGAACTAGTTCATCCCTACAATCACATCCACTAAGCACAAGAACACCTCAACCTCAGGAGGCTGTTCTTCCCTTTGTACTGTTCATCATCAGCCCAAGAGGCAATCCACCACCACCACACCGGAGTAGGGTATTACACCAGTATAAATCTTGTGTCCTTTGTGTTGCGAGTTCGTCAAGTTAGTCCGTAAGATCTTAGCTAAGTTAGGACGTGGATCGGTAGGGGGAGATCTTCGCGCGCACCCCAGTGTTCGAGCCTTAAGGGTTTTCCCGGAACCCGTGATCCGACACAGTCTGCATCATTGCTACTATCATCTTTCAACTTATTTGTCTCTAGGAACATATCAAAAATAAAACAGGGGAGCTATACACGAGCTATTGATCTACAACATAGATATGAAAAACTATTAGGTACTAAGTTCATGATAAATTAAAGTTCAATTAATCATATTACTTAAGAACTCCCACTTAGATAGACATCCCTCTAGTCATCTAAATGATCATGTGATCCATATCAACTAAACCATGTCCGATCATCATGTGAGATGGAGAAGTTTTCAATGGTGAACATCACTATGTTGATCATATCTACTATATGATTCACGCTCGACCTTTCGGTCTCAGTGTTCCGAGGCCATATTTGCATATGCTAGGCTCGTCAAGTTTAACCTGAGTATTCTACTTGTGCAAAACTGGCTTGCACCCGTTGTATGTGAACGTAGAGCTTATCACACCCGATCATCACATGGTGTCTCAGCACGATGAACTATAGCAACGGTGCATAATCAGGGAGAACACTTATACCCTGAAATTTAGTGAGATATCATCTTATAATGCTACCGCCGTACTAAGAAAAATAAGATGCATAAAAGATAAACATCACATGCAATCAATATAAGTGATATGATATGGCCATCATCATCTTGTGCCTTTGATCTCCATCTCCAAAGCACCGTCATGATCACCATCGTCACCGGCTTGACACCTTGATCTCCATCCTAGCACCATTGTCATCTCGCCAACTATTGCTTCCACGACTATTGCTACTGCTTAGTTATAAAGTAAATCAATTACATGGTGATTGCATTTCATACAATAAAGCGACAACCATATGGCTCCTGCCAGTTGCCGATAAATTTGTTACAAAAAATGATCATCTCTTACAACAATTTATATAATCATGTCTTGACCATATCACATCACAACACGCCCTGCAAAAACAAGTTAGACGTCCTCTACTTTGTTGTTGCAAGTTTTACGTGGATGCTACGGGCTTAGCAAGAACCATTCTTACCTATGCATCAAAAACCACAACGATTTTTCGTCAAGTGTGTTGTTTTAACCTTCAACAAGGACCGGGCGTATTCAAACTCGATTCAACTAAAGCTGGAGAAACATACACCCACTAGCCACCTGTGTGTGAAGCATGGCGGTAGAACCAGTCACATGAACACGGTCATGTAATTTCGGTCTGGGCCGCTTCATCCAACAATACCGTCGAATCAAAGTAAGACATTGCTGGTAAGTAGTATGACTATTATCGCCCACAACTCTTTGTGTTCTACTCGTGCATATAACATATACGCATAGACCTGACTCGGATGCCACTGTTGGGGAATGTGGTATTTCAAAAAAATCCTACAGTCACGCAAGATCTATCTCGGAGATGCATAGCAACGAGAGGGGAAGAGTGTGTCTACGTACCCTCGTAGACTGAAAGTGGAAGCGTTTAGTAATGCAGTTGATGTAGTCGAACTTCTTCGCGATCTAACCAATCCAAGTACCGAACGCACGGCACCTCCGTGATCTGCACACGTTCAGCTCGGTGACGTCCCTCGAACTCTTGATCTAGTTGAGGCCGAGGGAGAGTTCCGTCAAGACGACGGCATGGTGACGGTGATGATGAAGTTACCGGCGTACACTACTAGGAAAAAGCTTATATACAAACGCTTACTAGTAGCGCAGGTTTATACCCCTCACTACTGCTACTTACTAGTAGCGCGGGTTTTTACCCCTCGCTACTACTAAGTTGTTAGTAGTAGAGCGGGTTTTTAACCCTCGCTACTACTAAGCGGTCTCTACCATGCCCCCTGGGATATGCCATAGTAGTAGCGAGGGTTATAAACCCGCGCTACTACTAAGTGGATAGTAGTAGCGCGGGTTTTTATCCCTCGCTACTACTAAGAGGTCTCTACCGTGGCCCCCAGGACATGCCATAGTAGTAGCGTGGGGTAAAAACCCGCGCTACTACTAAGTACTGGGTATTTTAACCACCCTAAAATCCCCATCTCCTCATCCAAATCACTCCTATCCCCTGTCCCTCTCCTCCTCCTCTCTCTCTCTCCATGGCGCTCCTGCACATGCGCGTCTCCTCCTCCACGGAAAGTCTCGGCCTCGCGCCGCGACGTCTCCCTCAAATCCAGCGACCTCCTCTTCCACCACAACCTCTCTTTCCTCCTCCTCCTCCTCCTCCACTGCTGGAAGGAGAGGAAGATCCAGCAGAGCGCCACCCAAGATGATGGCCAGATCTCCGATGGGCACAACCCATGGCGTCATCTAGGGTTTCGTCTCCAACTCCTGCGGCCACTGGTGAGTTGCTGCACCTACTCCTCTCTATCTCTCTCTTCTTCTTCTAATCCTTGTCTATTTTTTTGTACCAACAGGAAAGGATAGGTGTGGAGAAGAGTTGGATGGGGAACCACCATCTCCATGGACGAATTCATCCCCACCAGGATCAGCATCGGCCATGGATGAAGAGAACGATGACGCCTAGCAGCAGCAGCCATGGCTGGAATTTATTTTTTTACTTCCTAATTAGTTAGCAGTAGCGAGGGTCCAGAACCACACTACTACTAGTTAGTAGTAGCGCGGGTGGTATCCACGCTAGTACTGACGGACATAGTAGTAGCGCGGGTGGCACCCGCGCTACTACTACCTGTTAGCTGTAGCATCGTATCAGTAGCGCGGGCACCCGCGCTACTGATATACCTAAAACCCGCGCTACTGCTAGGATTTTCCCTAGTAGTGGTAGGGCTTCGCCTAAGCACTACAATGATATGACCGAGGTGTGTAACTGTGGAGGGGGGCACCGCACATGGCTAAAAGATCAACTTGTGTGTCTATGGGATGCCCCCTCCCCCGTATATAAAGGTGGGAGGAGGAGGAGGGCCGGCCACAAGGGGTGCGCCCAAGGGGGGAATCCTACTCCTAGTAAGAGTAGGTTTCCCCCTTTCCTAGTCCTAGTAGGAGAAGAAGGAAGGAGAGGAAGAAGAGAAGGAAAGGGGGGCCGACCCCTAGCCCTTGTCCAATTCGGTTTGGGCTAGGGGGTGCGCGCCACACCTTGGCCTGCCTCCTCTCTTCCACCATTAGGCCCATGAGGCCCAATAACTTCCGGGGGGGGGGGGTCCGGTAACCCCCGGTACTCCGAAATTTATCAGAAACGACCTGAACCATTCCGGTGTCCGAGTGTAGCCTTCCAATATATGAATCTTTATGTCTCGACCATTTCGAGATTCCTCGTCATGTCCATGATCTCATCTGGGACTCCGAAAAACCTTCGGTACATCAAATCACATAACTCATAATACATATCGTCATCGAACATTAAGCGTGCGGACCCTACGGGTTCGAGAACTATACAGACATGACCGAGGCACATACCCGGTCAATAACCAATAGCGGAACCTGGATGCTCATATTGGTTCCTACATATTCTACGAAGATCTTTATCGGTGAAACTGCACGACAACATACATTGTTCCCTTTGTCATAGGTATGTTACTTGCCCGAGATTCGATCGTCTGTATCATCATACCTAGTTCAATCTCATCGCTGGCAAGTCTCTTTACTCATTCCGTAATGCATCATCCTACAACTAACTCATTAGTCACATTGCTTGCAAGGCTTATAGTCATGTGCATTACCGAGAGGGCCCAAAGATACCTCTCCGAAACACGGAGTGACAAATCCTAATCTCGATCTATGCCAACTCAACAAACACCATCAGAGACACCTGTAGAGCATCTTTATAATCACCCAGTTACATTGTGACGTTTGATAGCACAATAAGTCTTCCTCCGGTATTCGGGAGTTGCATAATCTCATAGTCATAGGAACATGTATAAGTCATGAAGAAAGCAATATAGCAATAAACTAAACGATCATAGTGCTAAGCTAATGGATGGGTCTAGTCCATCACATCATTCTCTAATGATGTGATCCCATACATCAAATGAAAACACATGTCTATGGCTAGGAAGCTTAACCATCTTTGATTAACGAGCTAGTCAAGTAGAGGCATAGTTGGGACACTTTGTTTGTCTATGTATTCACACATGTACTAAGTTTCCGGTTAATACAATTATAGCCTAACTGATAAACATTTATCATGATATAAGTAAATATAAATAACAACTTTCTTATTGCCTCTAGGGCATATTTCCTTCATTACCACCCACTTCCTTGGTCTTCTTCCTCTCATGGGCACCCTCACTCACCTTGACAAAAGTGTCCTTGAGCGGGAGAGGTTGCTTGGTCTTGTTCTTCTTCTTCTTCTTCTTTGACTTGGGTACAAACCCAAGTCCATCCTTTCCTACAACTTCCTTTTGATTGCTCAAAAGGTCATTTAGGTTCTTCTCTTCTTGTATTCAAGTCACAAGGCCCTTCTGACTTGCTCTTTCAACTTAGCATTTTCCTCCACAAGATGCACATTCTTGCAACAAGGGTTAGTAGCATGGGCATTATCAATTAGAACGAAAGGAGGGCAAGTGGAAATCTCCTTGGTTAGTTTCACTTGGAGTTGATCATGAGACTCTTTGAGAAAAGCATGAGCACCCTTCAAGGCCTTGTGAGCCTTGTCAAGTGTATCAAATTCTTCCTTGAGTCTATCATGGCCAACCCCAAGTGCAACTTTCTTGGATTTAAGCACACAAGTAAGAACAATAGCATGATCAAGATCTTTTTGTAATTTATCATGATCAACATTGTGTGACTCCTCAAGAGTCAAACGAAGATCACACTCTTCCTCTAGAGCAATGGAAAGATCTGCAATCTCATCAGCATAGTCAGGACTATGCCCCTCCAACTTGGAGATAGTATGCTCATGCGACTCAATGATATCATTGGCCTCACCAAGTTGTTCCAAGAGAGCAACAAAGTGCTTCTTGGACTCACCCTTGAGTCTTCTCACAAACCTGGTGAACTCATTCTCATCAACTTTCTCCACCTCACTATCATCAATACAATCTAACAATGAAGGAGTAGTAATGATGGTGTTTTTTATGTTAGGAGTTACCTTGCTACCTTTGGCCATGAGACACTTGGCCATGGTGTTTTAGTTGGGGGCACCGAAGAGAGACACCTTGGAGGGGGAATATGTAGCAATGGCAATGGTTGTCATCGCCATTCCTTCTCCACTTGTATCTTAATCATCATCATCGGAGGAGTACTCTTCATGTGACACCAAGCCCTTTGGAGGAGATTTCTTGATGAAGTCATTCTTGCTAGGGAAAGACTTGGCTTTGTCTTTGCGAATGAGTTTGCCACCATTGTCTTCCCTCTTCTCGTAAGGGCAATCCACCACAAAGTGACTCACATTGCCACAATTGTAGCAAGTTCTTACTCGTTGGTTGTTCTTTGACCCTCTTGAGTTGTTCTTGGCGAAGTTGGGCCTTGAGTTCCTCTTGTTGCTCCAAGATTTCCGTCACGCAAGAGCCATGTGCTCATGGTAAGCATATTTGGTGTCCTCGGGACCACACTCCTCTTCTTCTTCCGGAATGGCCTTGGCCTTCAAAGCAAGGGAGGGAGTGATTTTCTTTGACCGGACACGGGCAAGAGCATTGTCAACGGTCTTGTTCACGATGTTCATGGCAATAAGCTCATCCAACTGTAACACCCACGATGCGGCTATATATCCCACGTGTCGGAGCACGACTTAGAGGCATAACCGCATAGTAGGCATGTCGCAAGAGGGGTAATCTTTACACATCCCATGTACTGAATAAGAAAGGGATAAAGAGTTGGCATACAATCGCCACTTCACACAATACATAAATATAGCATTACAACATCCAGATACAAACAAGGTCCGACTACGGAACCAAAATAAAGACAACCCCAAATGCATAGGTCCCCGATCGCCCCAACTGGGCTCCACTACTAATCGAAAGGAAAGGAAAAAACCACAACGAGCACGATCTTCATCGAGCTCCCACTTGAGCTCAGCTGCGTCATCTGCATTGGTATCAACGGCACTGGTTTTGGAAGTAATCTGTGAGTCACGCGGACTCAGCAATCTCACACCCTCGCGATCAAGACTATTTAAGCTTATGGGTAGGTAAAAGGTATGTGAGGTGGAGCTGCAGCAAGCACTAGCATATATGGTGCCTACTTACGCAATTAAGAGCAAGAAGAGAAGGCAAGGCACGGTCGTGAACTAGAAGTGATCAAGAAGTGATCCTGAAACTACTTACGTTCAAGCATAACTCCAACACCGTGTTCACTTTCCGGACACCGCTGAGAAGAGACCATCATGGCTACACACGCGGTTGATGCATTTTAATTAAGTTAAGTGTCAAGTTCTCTACAATCGGACATTAACAAATTCCCATCTGCCCATAACCGCGGGCACGACTTTCAAAATTTCAAAACCCTACAGGGGTGTCCCAACTTAGCCCATCACAAGCTCTCACGGTCAACGAAGGATATTCCTTCTCCCGAGAGGACCCGATTAGTCTCGGAATCCCGGTTACAAGACATTTCGACAATGGTAAAACAAGGCCAGCAAGACCGCCTGATGCGCCGACATCCCAATAGGAGCTGCACATATCTCGTTCTCAGGGCAACACCGGATGAGCACTCCGTACAACTAAAACAAGCCCTCAAGTTTCCCCGAGGTGGCGTTGCAAAGGACTCTAGTTCAGACCAACACTTAGAGAAGCACTGGCCCGAGGGTTTAAAATAAAGATGACCCTCGAGAGAGCGACTCCCAAGGGAAAAGTAGGTGGTGGTGAGGAAAATGGTAAATCCAAGGTTGGGCCTTGCTGGAGGAGTTATATTCAAAGCGAACTGTCAAGGGGTCCCCATAACACCCAACCGTGTAGGGAACGCAAAATCAAGGAACATAACACCGGTATGACGGAAACTAGGGCGGCAAGAGTGGAACAAAACACCAAGCATAAGGCCGAGCCTTCCACCCTTTACCAAGTATATAGATGCATTAATTAAATAAGAGACATTGTGATATCCCAACAATAACCATGTTCCAACATGGAACAAACTCCATCTTCACCTGGAACTAGCAACGCTATAAGAGGGGCTGAGCAAAGCGGTAACATAGCCAAACAACGGTTTGCTAGGGAAGGTGGGTTAGAGGCTTGTCATGGCAAAATGGGAGGCATGATATAGGAAGTGGTAGGTATCGCGGCATAGGCATAGAAATAGAGCGAGCAACTAGCAAGCAAAGATAGAAGTGATTTCGAGGGTATGGTCATCTTGCCTGAGATCCCGCAAGGAAGAAGAACGAGTCCATGAAGAAGACAAACGGACGTAGTCGAACGGCACAAACGCGACGTTATCGGAACCAATCCGAAGAAGCAACACCGGAAAGAAGCAACCCACATAGTAAATAACCAACACATGAACATGACATGATGCACAACCAAGTATGATGCATGTCCGGTTTAAAGAAGCATCGCATGGCAATATGCAACAAACAACACTACAAATTAAGTGGAGCTCAATATGCAATGAGTTGCATATTGACGGAACATCCACATTCAAGTTATTTAGTTCGATCTCATTTATGTACCCAACAATATTAAATGTTGTTTAACATGGCAAGGGTGAAGCATATGAACACTACCTATCTAGGCAAGTTTAAATGAGGTCGAAACAACAAACAACAAGTCCCGGAACTCCTCATGTGCATATTTTAAGGTTTGGTACTGTTCTTCCCTAAACACAATTTTAGAGTTATCAAACATGCAAAGTGATGCCACCATGTTAAACTAGGCAATTTTCTATCCCATTTACATATAAAGTTTATTAGGTTTGGAGCTACGGTTATTTAGTTATGAAAACAAAGCATTTTAGCATGTTATTTAAACAAAATAAAGCAAACATCATTTTAAACATTTTAAACATGGAAGAAAGTGGCATATTATGAAACTAGACAAGATTTTAAGCATTTTTCATATATAATGTTGTTACAAATTATGCATGGTTTTTAAGTTATTATATGCATGAAGCTCAAGGGGTTTTCTGCAAAACTGACGTTCTCTGGATAAAGCTAAAATCGTAGAGCTAGCAAAAATATGACATGGGCCGAATCTGGCTGGCCCAACTGTGTATAGGAGGGGCACTGGATTTGGGTGCCCACATTGGGCCTGCAGGGGCGCGCGAAGCTGGGCCTCGCGGCGAAGGGAGTTGGGCCTGCGCGGCTGTGACCCAGCCGACGCTCGCGGTCAATGGGGACCGGATCGAGCTTGACGTGGTAGAGAATGAACAAGATGGCGGCACTGGAAGCAGAGTCTTCGTGGGCGCGTGCTGTGACTTGGCAGCAGGGAGGCGGCGGGTCAGTGAGGCGGTGAGCAGGTCCTGGCGGCGGCGTACCGAACGGAGGCCGATGGAGGCGGGTCCGGCGACGGCTTGCGGGCGGAGCTGAAGAAGGTAGAACTTGGCGTGCAAGGTGACCTGCGGTGCTCCCGTGTCACGCTCGCCGGTGCGGCGGAGGAGGCCAGGACGGAGAGGTCGCCGGGGCCCTAGGCGGTGGAGGTCGTCGGAGGGCGCGGTCGCCGGCAGCAAGTCGACCTTCTGCTCGAGGATGGAGATGCGCGAGGTGGGGCTTTGGCATAGGACTTACGAGGCGACGGTTTGACGTGCTTGGGAACGAGGGGTTGCGGGAGCTGCTGCTGCTGCTGCTTGCCGGCGTCGGGTGCTGGTCGTCGGCGGGGCTTTGGTGGAGACAAAGTCGACGCGGCGGCCATGGCGACGTTCCTGTGAACCAAGTGTGTGAGAGAGAGGAGGAAACTGAGTGAAAGAGAGAGGGATCCAGAGGGAAACGCCATGGGGAGGAGGAGACATCGGGGAGTTGGTGCCTGGTGCCCACGGTGGCGTCCTCTTCGACAGCTGGATCGAGGGGCTTGGGCACTCGCGCGACAGCGTGGTGATCTGGTAGGAGCTCGAGGTGGGGAGGCCGAGAGGGATTTTTTGGATCAGGGGCGCGGCGTGGTTGGTTGGGCACGGAGAGCAAGGGGAAAGTGGCGGCGGATCTGGGCAGGTGGGATCCCGATGTGGATTAGGTGGAGTGGCGGCGGCGGCGACGAGTGGATGGGACAAGGTGCCTAGAATTAAGGGTTTGTGTAGAAAATGGACAAAGGGGACTATATATAGCAATACAGATCAGTTTAGGGCGGTCAGGTCCCTCTGATCGTAATCGGGCGGCCTAAGATAAATAGGTTAGGAGAGTCCAATTAACAAAACGGAGATGATTTGTAGATGTTAGGGGATGATCCGGACCCATCGGTGATGACTATCCGGGTCGGGTTCGGGACAGTTTCAGACGCGCGCGCGAGGAGGCCGCGGGCACCCGGAGCAGGCAGAGAAGGGGGCGAAGGGGCACGTGGGAGGGGTCGGGCACCTAGGGGTCCCAAACCCCGGGCACCCGCACCAGGCAGGGAGGCTGAGGAGGGGGCGGGTAAGGGGACGTGCACTCGGGGGCCCCAGACCCCGGGCACCTGCACCGATCAGGGAAGGGCGAGGGGGAGGCGGGGAAAGCGCCGGGCACCCAGGGGCCCAGACGCCGGGCACCAGCACCGAGCAGGGAGGGCGAGGTTGAGGCAGGGAAGGGGCCGGGCACCCGGGGGCCCCAGACCCCGGGCACCTACACTGAACAGAGGGGCGAGGTGGAGGCAGGGAAGAGGCCGGGCACTTAGGGGCCCCAGACCCCCGACACCCGCACCGAACAGTGAGGGGCAAGAGGAGGTGGAGAAGATATGGAGGCAACCCCTGCAAATGGAGAAACTCCCGATAAAGCCTGAAACGAATGAGGTAGAAGGAAGAGAGAGATTTGAGTTCCCCAACTCCGAGATCATAGCAACCCCTCTTGATAGTACGGATGTTCCTATGACTCAAAAAGAAACCGAAAAACTTCTCGAGCCGACAACAAACACCGTATTTTCTCTTTTTTTGGTCTTAATAGGGTTACCGACATACGTAAACGCACAAGAGGCGACAATGTCCTGGAATAAACTTGACAACCGACATTAGTCGCGGCAAATCATGTTGTGATCAATCATCAAAATGTAATTGAGTGACAATTACACTTTCACACTTCAAAAGTTTTATCAAAATTGGGCAATGCAAGCAATGGGGCCTTTGTAAGCAAATTCTTAATCTCATAAAATGCGGTATCTTGGGATGGTCCCCGAACAAATGAGGTATTCTTGATACATCTATTTTTCATCAAGATTTTATGTTGATATTTATTGCATTATGGGTTGTTATTTCACATTATGGTGCAATACTTATGCCTTTTCTCTCTTATTTTACAAGATTTGCATGAAGAGGGAGAATGCCGGCAACTGGAATTCGGGACCGGAAAGGAGCAAATCTCAGATGCCGATTCTGCACAACTCCAAACGTCCCGAAACTTTACGTAGAATTATTTTGGAATATATAAAAAATATTGGGTGAAGAAGTTACAGAAGGGGACCCACCAGGTGGCCACAAGCCTGGGGGGCGCACCCTACCCCCCAGGGCACGCCCCCAGGGCTTGTGGGCCCCTGGCCATCGTCTGGTGCCCATCTTCTACTATATGGAAGGTTTTGACCTAGAAAAGACCATAAGGAAGCTTCCAGGACGAAGCGCCGCCGTCTCAAGGCAGAACCTGGGCAAAAGAAATCTAGGGCTCCGGCGGAGCTATTCTGCCGCGGAAACTTCCCTCTGAGAGGGGGAAATCAAAGCCATAGTTGATATGTCTCCGTCGTATCTACTTTTCCAAACACTTTTGCCCTTGTTTTGGACTCTAACTTGGATGATTTGAATGGAACTAACCC
The DNA here is from genome assembly GCF_018294505.1 of Triticum aestivum. NCBI lineage: Eukaryota > Viridiplantae > Streptophyta > Magnoliopsida > Poales > Poaceae > Triticum > Triticum aestivum. The sequence continues at coordinate 442,967,823 of NC_057797.1, forward strand.
GGACTGACGCTATTTTCAGTAGAATTGCCATGGTGTTAGTTTAGTGAAGAAATAAAAGTTCTCAGAATGACCTGAAAATCAATGGAGAATTATTTTGGAATATACAAAAAATACTGGAAGAAGAATCCACGTCAGGGGGGCCTCCACCTGTCCACGAGGGTGGGGGCGTGCCTGCCCCCCTAGGCACGCCCCCTGCCTCGTGGCCCCCCTGACGCTCCACCGACCTCAACCTTGACTCCATATATTCACTTTTGGGGAGAAAAAATCAGAGAGAAGGATTCATTGCGTTTTGCGATACGGAGCCGCCGCCAAGCCCTAAACTCTCTCAGGAGGGCTGATCTGGAGTCCGTTCTTGGCTCCAGAGAGGGGAATCCATCGCCATCGTCATCATCAACCTTCCTCCATCACCAATTTCATGATGCTCACCGCCGTGTGTGAGTAAATCCATTGTAGGCTTGCTGGACGGTGATGGGTTGGATGAGATTTATCAAGTAACCGAGTTAGTTTTGTTAGGGTTTGATCCCTAGTATCCACTATGTTCTGATATTGATGTTGCTATGACTTTGCTATGCTTAATGCTAGTCACTAGGGCCCGAGTTCCATGATTTCAGATCTGAACCTATTATGTTTTCATCAATATATGAGAGTTCTTGATCCTATCTTGCAAGTCTATAGTCACCTACTATGTGTTATGATCCGACAACCCCGAAGTGACAATAGTCGGGACCACTCCCGGTGATGACCGTAGTTTGAGGAGTTCATGTATTCATTATGTGTTAATGCTTTGGTCCGGTACTCTATTAAAAGGAGGCCTTAATATCCCTCAGTTTCCAATAGGACCCCACTGCCACGGGAGGGTAGGACAAAAGATGTCATGCATGTTCTTTCCATAAGCATGTATGACTATATTCGGAATACATGCCTACATTACATTGATGAACTGGAGCTAGTTCTGTGTCACCCTAGGTTATGACTGCTACAGGATCGATCGCATCCGGCATAATTCTCTATCACCGATCCATTGCCTATGAGCTTTCCATATATTGTTCTTCGCTTATTTACTTTTCCGCTGCTACTGTTACAATCACTACAAAACCCAAAAATATTACTTTTGCTACCATTGCCATTACTATCATATTACTTTGCTACTAAATACTTTGTTGTAGATATTAAGTTTCCAGGTGTGGTTGAATTGACAACTCAGCTGCTAATACTTGAGAATATTCTTTGGCTCCCCTTGTGTCGAATCAATAAATTTAGGTTGAATACTCTACCCTTTAAAACTGTTGCAATCCCCTATACTTGTGGGTTATCAAGACTATTTTCTGGCACCATTGCCCGGGAGCATAGCTCTATTCTTTGAGTCACTTGGGATTTATATCTGCTTATCATTATGAAGAACTTGAAAGATCCGAGAACCAAGATTTATCCCTGAACTATGAGGGGAGGTAAGGAACTACCATCTAGCTCTGCACTTGATTCACCTTTTGTTTTGAGTAAACTTGCGACACCTAGACCTACTTCTGCTATTAATTCTGATATGTCGCATGTTATTGATGATGCCACTTCTACTATGCATGATACTTATGATGAAACTACTTCTATGCTTGATACTACTATGCCACTTGGTGAATTTCTTGAGGAACAACTTGCTAGGGCTAGAGAGAATGAAATTATTGAAACTGATAATTTTGATGAAAGTGATGATGAAGATTCTCCCCCTAGATATGAATTACCTGTTGTTCCTGAGGGTTATGTTATGGATGAAGAAACTGCTAGAGACTTTCTTGCTTGCAATGATAGGAGTGATCTTAAGAAACTTTTAGCTAAGCTGAAACAAAAAACTTTGAATGCTAGAATGAAATATGACCCTGCTTATGCTACTTCACCTATCTTTGTTACTGATAAGGATTATGATTTCTTTGTTGATCCTAAGATAATTACTTTAGTCGAATCTGATCCTTTCTATGGCTATGAATCTGAAATTGTTGAGGCACATCTTACTAAATTAAAAGATATGTCTACCCTGTTCACTAATGATGAGAAAACTCGCTATTATTATATCCTTAAATTATTTCCGTTCTCATTAAAGGGTGATGCTAAGATATGGTTTAATTCTCTTGATCCTGGTTTGTGCGTAGTCCCTAGGATATGATTTATTACTTCTCTGCTAAATATTTCCCCGCTCATAAGAAACAAGCTGCTTTAAGGGAAATATATAATTTTGTGGAAATTGAAGAGGAGAGACTCCCACAAGCTTGGGGGAGGCTTCTCCAATTACTTAATGCTTTTCCTGATCATCCTCTCAAGAATAATGAGATACTTGATATTTTCTATAATGGACTAACCGATGCTTCCAGAGACCACCTGGATAGTTGTGCTGGTTGTGTTTTCAGGGAAAGAACTGTTGATGAAGCTGAAATTCTATTGAATAATATGTTGACTAATGAAAATAATTGGACACTTCTTGATCCAATTCCTGAACCAACTCCTAAGCCAACTCCGAAGAGAAGGGGTATTCTATTTCTCAGTCCTAAAGATATGCAAGAGGCAAAGAAATCTATGAAAGAAAAAGTTATTTAAGCTGAAGATGTTAAGAATTTACCTCCTATTGAAGAAATACATGGTCTTAATTTACCGCCTGTTGAAAAAATACATGGTCTTGATAACCCGACACAGGTAGTAAAGGTAAATTCTCTCTATAAATATGATAAAGCTGAAATCCCTCCTACTAAGTTTGCTAGCCCATGCTTAGATGAGTTTGATGACTTTATGGTTAAACAAGAAAACTTCAATGCTAATGTTGGTAGACAATTGAAACACAATGTTGGTATGCTTGAACACTTGGGTGATTATATGGCTAATGTTAAAGGTGAACTTAAACTTATTAGTAAACATGCTTCTATGGTTACCACTCAAGTAGAACAAGTGCTTAAAGCTCAGAATGATTTGCTCAATGAATTAAATAATTAGAAAAATGATAATGATGTTAGAGTTATGACTAGAGGTGGTAAAATGACTCAGGAACCTTTGTATCCTAAGGGCCATCCTATGAGAATTGAGCAATATTCTCAGAGAACTAACATAGATGCACCTAGTCCTTCTAAAAGGAAGAGAAACAAAATGATAGGACATTGCATGCTTCTAGTGAACCTGTTGTTGACACACGTGAGAATCCCAATGATATTATTATTTCTGATGCTGAAACACAATCTAGTAATGAATATGAACCTAGTGATAATGTTAATGATGATGTTCATGTTGATGCTCAACCTAGTAATGATAATGATGTAGAGGTTGAACCTGTTGTTGATCTGTATAACCCACAATCAAAGAATCAACGTTATGATAAGAGAGACTTTGTTGCTAGGAAGCACGGTAAAGAAAGAGAACCATGGGTTCAGAAACCCATGCCTTTTCCTCCTAAACCATCCAAGAAAAAGGATGACGAGGACTTTGAGCGCTTTGCTGAAATGATTAGACCTATCTTTTTGCATATGCGTTTGACTGATATGCTTAAAATGAATCCTTATGCTAAGTAAATGAAAGATATTGTTACTAATAAAAGAAAGATACCGGAAGCTGAAATTTCCACCATGCTTGCTAATTATACTTTTAAGGGTGGAATACCAAAGAAACTCTGAGATCCAGGAGTACCAACTATACCATGCTCCATTAAAAGAAACTGTGTTAAAACTGCTTTATGTGATCTTGGAGCCGGTGTTAGTGTTATGCCTCTCTCTTTATATCGTAGACTTGATTTGAATAAGTTGACACCTACTGAAATATCTTTGCAAATGGTTGACAAATCAACTGCTATACCTGTCGGTATTTGTGAGGATGTGCATGTTGTGGTTGCAAACGTTACTATTTTAACGAACTTTGTTATTCTTGATATTTCTGAGGACGATAGTATGTCTATTATTCTTGGAAGACCCTTTTTGAATACTGCAGGGGCTGTTATTGATTGCACAAAAGGCAATGTCACTTTTCATGTTAATGGTAATGAGCATATGATACACTTTCCGAGGAAACAACCTCAAGTCTATAGTATCAATTCTATTGGAAAAATTTCAACTATTACTATTGGAGGTTTTGAATTTTCTCTTCCCAATGTCAAGAAGAAATATGATATTCTTACTGTTGGGGACATGCATAACCCCGTTGAGGTAACTTAGTGTTATTCGAAAATTCTCTGGTTCCATGTTATTCGGAATGAGTTTGTTAACAAGACCTGATCAACCTTGTTAGTGGATTCCTTTTGATGAGCATGAGATGGATGAATTTAGAAAACACAACTCTGTGTACCCTCTTTTTACCTTATGTTATTTATATTAAATAAAGCAAAAATAGCATTTTTCTGTCTGTTTTCTGAATTATCAATGCAATAAAAAATGCCCCGAAAATAAAAGTTCTCCAAATGCCCTAAAAATTAAATATGATTTTTTCTAGAATATTTGAGAATATCTGGCACCGAGAACACGGCAGGGGGAGCAAGCACCTGGCCATGAGGGTCCAGGGCACGCCCACCCTCCTGGGCGCGCCCCCTGCCTCGTGGGCCCATGGTGGATCCCCTCCACTTATTCCAACTACCACACACTCCTTCTTCCTCCCAAAAAATCACTAGCCAGCTCAAACCCGAGTCCAAGCTCATCTTGCTGCCATTTTCGATATCCTTGCTCAAAGCTCCTTTCAAAAAACTGCTTTGGTGGATTGTTCTTTGGTATGTGACTCCTCCAATGGTCCAATTAGTTTTTGTTCTAGTGCTTTATTCATTGCAAATTTTTGCTGCTTAGGTGACCCTGTTCTTGAGCTTGCATGTCAAATTTATATGGTCAAAAGTAGTTTTAATGCATGATATAGCCTCTAGGCACTTGTGGAAGTAGTTGCTATCAATTTTGTTGAGTTTAGTTTACTTTTATTTTGAAGTTACTAAAAATTTCAGAAATATTCTGTCACATCCCTAGTTCTGGCCTGACCTATGCTTGCTTCCATCTGTGCATCATGTTTAAATTTTTGAAACTTGAACTGAGGAATTTGGAAGCCTCAAAACCCTAAATAAAAGAAGGGCAAAAACCCTAAAATCGCATTCATTGTTCCAAAATGCTCTTCTTAAATGTTTGATAATTTTGGCAAAGGGTTCTGGTCCCAACCAAAATATTGAACATTTTTAAGGACTTAATCTTGGGACTTTGAATTTAAATCATTAGCTATTTGAATTTGAATTATATTCATATAATTAGAATATAATTTCAAATACCCCTGAAATATTTTATGAGCTTTTGGAAAAGTCCATCTAGCAAAATAAAAATATTCAGAGGAGTTTTTGGCATTGTTCGAATTATTTTAAATTCAAAACAGTGGCAAAATAAATTTAAAAAAATAAAACAAACAGAAAATAAAACAGAGCACTCACATGTAACTTACCTGGCATTCTAGCCCACCTGGCGGCCCATCTGAGCTGGCCGGCCCAGCCCACCTCCTCCTCTCTGTCGTCTTCCTCCCCCTCGCCCCGAAGCTGCTCGGTGGCGAGCGCCGACGCCGCCCCGGCCACCTCCTGCTTGCCGCTTCGCCCTGGCCTCTTCGGGTGACGCCACGCAGCCCCCTCGCTCCTCTCTCTCACTCTCTCCCGACCCCTTCTCCCTTCTCTGCTCTCCCCCTCTTGCGCCCGAGCACGCTCATCGCCGCCGCTCGCTGCTGCCGTGACCACAGCCACTGCCTCGCCATGCCGTTGCGCCCAGAGGCTCCGCCTTGACCCCCTCGTCCTCTCCACCAAGCCACGAGGTCCCGAACGCGCTGCAACGCCGCCACCGTCGCCTTCTCCACCACCGGCCGCCGAGGATCTTCACCGTCGATTTGCCACCGTCGTCGCTTCCCCGAGCTCGCTGACCATCTCTACGCGACCATGTGAGCCTCCGGTCGATTCCCTTCTCTTCCCCGCGTCATTTTCGCCTCGTAGCCACCGCCGCCATTGAGGCCGAAGCTCACCTCCGCCGAGCTCGCCGCCGGCGTAGCTCCGGTGACCATTTGGTCACCCCGGCGAGCCCTACGCGTTCGTAGTTTCCCGTAGAGCATGCCTAGCGCAAAAACTAGCCCGCTTGCTCTCTGCAGCATCAAACCCGTGGTCGCCCGAACTCCGGCCGCCGCCGTCGTCGTAGTTGCCGTCGCTTCGGGCCACCCCAGCTCCATTCGCCGCCACCAGTGGATGCACCACTCCTCCAGCTCCCCGTAGAGCCAAACCCCGTCGCAAACCACCGTCTGTAGCGCCGTCCCGAGCAACTCCGGCGAGGTCCCGCCGTCGCCGTGGTCGCCGGCGTCACTAGCCGACGTGGCCGCGTGATTAGCGCTAATCACGGCCAGCTAACCCTCCCCAGAGCCACTGACGTATGGGCCCCACGCCCTTATTTAATCTTTATTATTTTCTATTAAGTTTTAACCTAACCTCCGTGGGCCCACACGTCAGCTTTGACCAAGCTGACGTGGCCGTTGACTGGGCCCACATGTCAGCGACACATACCAGCCTGAGACAATGATCAGTGGGCCCCGCATGTCAGGTTTGACCCCAGTCAGCCGCAATTGACTGCTGACGTCGTGCTGACGTCATGCTGGCGAAATGTATATTTTCTGGAATTAAAATAATTCAGGAAATTCGAGAAAATGATTTAAACTTCTAAAAATCATATAAATTCAACCGTAACTCCAAATTAAATAATTTATATATGAAAAATTATCAGAAAAATCCAATCTATCCATCTGTACCATTTTCATGCATGTTAGAACAACTTATAGCTGATGTTTAGGACAATTCAATTAAATGGCATTTAAATAACCACATGTGGAGTTTGAATTTGAATCTTGGATTCAAACCAACTTCATTTAATCTGGTTTAGTTGCATCAGCACAAATCACATCTTATTGCCATGTCACATTCATGCATCATATTGTCGCATTGCATTGATTGTGTTCTTCCTTGTTTGCCGGTAATTGTCCCCTCTCGATAGACGTGTACCGGCGATGTGATCGATGACACCGATGAAGAACTATACTATCTTCAGAAGTGCCAGGCAAGCAAAACCCCCTTGTTCATTCCGATAAAATCCCACTCTCTCGCTCCTGCTCTCTTTTACTGCATTAGGACAACAACGACATATTTGTTACTTGCTGCGGTAGCTGAACCCCATTATCCTCTGCATGACCTGTCATTCCACAGTAAATAGATGAAACCCACTAGCATGAGTAGGAGTTGTTTGAGCCCTGTTGTGCCTACTCATTCTTGCTTGTTTGTCATGCCTGCTACTGCTTAGAGTTGTGTCAGGTCTGATTCATCGGGAATGAATCAGAGGTGTGTGAACATGTCCTACTGTGTGTGAGCTAAGTGTGTGAACACGATTTGGTAAAGGTAGCGGTGAGAGGCCATGTAGGAGTACATGGTGGGTTGTCTCATTGAAGCCGTCCTTAGGAACTGAGTTCTGTGTTTGTGATCCATGATTCAGCTACTACCACGCATTGGGCCCGAAACCAATGGACCCTCTCGGCTTCTTAATCACCCTTGTCCTCTGTCCAGGAGTTGCAAGTAGTTTCTGGTGTTTGTAGTATGCTGGAGGCCGTGGGCAGCGCTGACCAGAGGGGTGGGCTGTGATGCGGTAGGCACGTGGCACGGTGTACCGGGCGCCCGTTTGGTGTCTCGGGAACCCTGTTCACATCGTTTGGGGCTGTGAGCGAAACTCCGGCCGGATCTCCTCATGGATGGAACCCGAATAGGCGATAAACCTGGACTAGAGACTTGAGTGTTTAGGCAGGCCGTGGCCGACACCCACGTTGGGCTTCCGCTTGAAGGTTGCCGAGTACATGTCGTGTAAACGGCGGTAAGTGGTGAGAGCGTGTGTGAAGAAGTACACCCCTGCAGGGTTAACATTATCTATTCGAATAGCCGTGTCCGCGGTAAAGGACTTCTGGGTTGCTTATATCAGTTCATAGACAAGCGAAAGTGGATACTCTAAAATACGCAAGATAAGCGTGAGTGCTATGGATGGCGTTCTCGTAGGGAGACGGGAGCGGATCCATAGTGGTGTATTGATATGGTGAATATGTGGACTCGTGTGCGCCACCTCAAAAGAGTTACTTGCAGTCGTAGTTCAGGATAGCCACCGAGTCAAAGCTGGCTTGCTGCAGTTAAACCCCACCATCCCCTTTGTTGATAATGATGCATATGTAGTTAGTTCTGATGTAAGTCTTGCTGGGTACATTTGTACTCACGTTTGCCTATTTTATGTTTTGCAGAGAGACCTCAGTCTCGCTAGTAGTTCCGCGTGGTCTTCGACGTTTAGCTTGTTACCTCAGCTACGATCTTGTGCCCTCGGTAGGATCTGGTAGATAGTCAGGCTTCTCAGCCTTTTTCATTTTATAGTTGTCTATACTCAGACATGTTAAGCTTCCGCATGTGCTTTGACTTGTATGCTCTGAATGTTGGGTCATGAGACCCCTGTTTGTAATATCTCGCTCCTCGGAGCCTATTGAATTAATACTTGAGTCGTAGAGTCATGTTGTGATGCCATGTTGTATTTGCACATATCGAGCATATTGTGTGTATGTTATTGAAATGCTTGGTATGTGTGGGATCTGGCTATCTAGTTGTTTATCCTTAGTAGCCTCTCTTACCGGGAAATGTCTCCTAGTGTTTCCACCGAGCCATGGTAGCTTGCTACTGCTCCGGAACACTTAGGCTAGCCGGCATGTGTCCTTCTTCATTCCTGTGTCTGTCCCTTCGGGGAAATGTCACGCGATGAATACCGGAGTCCTGTTAGCCCGCTACAGCCCGGTTCACCGGAGTCCTCCTAGCCCAGTGCTACAGCCTGGATTCACTCGCTGATGATCGACACGTTCGATGCTGGGTCATGGATGCCTGTCCCTGTAAGTTAGTGCCACTTTGGGTTTACGACTAGCCATGTCAGCCCGAGCTCCTTATCATATGGATGCTAGCGACACTGTCATATACGTGTGCCAAAAGGCGCAAACGGTCCCAAGCAAAGGTAAGGCGACACCCGTGGGAATACCGTGCGTGAGGCCGCAAAGTGATATGAGGTGTTACATGCTAGATCGATGTGGCATTGAGTCGGGGTCCTGACAGTGTTGGTATGAGAGCTTGACTGCCTGTAGGATTACCAAGCCAAACTGGTCGAAGTTGAGTCTAGAAATTCTTTAGTTATATAAGGGAATTGATTGTGGGATGGAACGTAAGGCTCTTTTTACTCCTTATACCTCATGGCCTTCTGATCTGAGTCATCATCTTCTCTTCTACGGGGATTAAGAACTAGGCTATCTCTTCTTTCTATCAGGATCACGTATTACTAATCCGTAGACTTATAAGATTGTTGGTTTAAGCCTCAGTTCAGTTTCTACCTCTGTATGTTAATTATTGATCTCGAGACCTTGATATTGTGCTTCTGAGTGGTTATGCCACCATTTTTGTGAATGTCTCAAATCTTTTCTGAGCATTTACAGCCGTTATGTTGTCCGAGTCATCCCAGGTTTCCAAAGAGTCTGATGCATTTGCAAAATCCTTTTCCTCTGGTTTCAATGTCTTTCAGGCCAGGTTAATCACACAAATTGTTAAGTTGAGGTACTCTACTGCCTCGACCTTTATGTTGGAGTTATTATTATGACCCTAGGTGTCTCAGGGGATCATCTAGTAGTCTAGCCATGTTTTGTGTCCCAGTGTGATGATTCTGGCTTTTATTCTCGAAAGCATCCCGTGATGCCACTTAGTAGTAGGTATTCTACTCCTTGGGTTTTGAACCCGAGATTCACCCTACTTACTTCATGTTGATAGTAATTGCAAGCTCCCTTAGGTTATTAGTAACCTTTGCGATAGTCCTTGAAGTCCGTGGTATCTTCTTCTTCCAAATACCATGAACTACTTATGGCAGAAATTCCTCGTTGAACTGAACGATCACAACCAGAGTGCTCTTGATGAGTTCTCCATGCTATATTATGACTCTGCCAGCTCAATCTTTCTGCATGGGTTATCCGGAAGAATTATGCTGAACCTGGTTCGACATACTAATCTACGCATCCACAACTCAAAAAGTTATATGTTCCTTTGAGTTGTCCCTCTTTAGTTGTCTACTAACCTTCGTCTATCAATTGATAGTCAAGAGTATGCGTGCGTTCATTTATCGATGCCTATTACTCTTGTGGTCCGTCAAGCCATTCTATCGCGGAATGACTAGGAGAAACAAACTCCGGTACCTCATCCATATCCAGGATTGGGTCAAAGCAGTTGTGTTCCGTAGATCAAATACTAATCCAGCTTTTGTTCTGTTCTACCTTGGAGTATCACCATCTTTATATTAAGGTTATCATGGGAATTGCACACCATCCGATGAACTCTTGATACAGTGATATTTCTCGCCATCGATATTCATTCCTTGGTTCCCGTGTTATTATAACCGGGACGCCGACAAGTGAATCGTGATGTGTGAAATCTATACTCCTAGCAACTCTGTTGCTTGGTAGTTAAATGGACGATAACCTCATTCTTAGCATGTTGATTATTGAATCGTCACCCTAAGACTGATTGTGCTACCTAGTCCTTGTTCTCGGTGCACTCCTCGATCGATGAGTTAGGATTATTTCAAATCTTCGCTCTATTGATCATATCGTCTTGCCTCAAAAAGCAAGATTGTTCTCGAGCTTACTAACATATCGGTGGTTCGTGACTTTCCAAATATCTTCTTGGAAGTGTTACCGGGTTGTTTCCTGACTGTTATGTTGAACTCGTGATCAAGTTGGTTTCTTGTGAACCACCCTTTCTCCAAGAATCTGTGTTGGATATCCCTGAGCTAGTTGGTTAAGCTAGAAAACAACTTGGAGAATTGGAAGATAAAAGCTTGCCTAACTTAGTTCATTCCAAAGGGATATTCTTGTGTAGAGTGTGTTGAAGAAAGATGATATCTTCATCGATTGGTCCCTGTGATCAGTTGCTGGACCTATTGTCTTATCAATCCTTTGATTTGAGTGTGGGCTATCGTCAAATCAAATCAGTACTAACGATGCTCATAATGTTGTCTTACTCGTGGTTGATCCCTCGAGCATACACCATTATATCTTTTGGGTCTGACCAATGCTATCACTTGTTCACTTAACTATGGAATTCCTTTTGAAAGGAAACCCAGATGAATTGTTGTTGAGCCCATTGACAACATCCTTGTCTTCTCCATAATTTTTCTGAACATTAAGCTAGTGTTGGAAAACTTTTGAAAGCATTTGTTCATGCTAGCTCATGAAGCATATGTTTGGATGTAAGAAGTGACTTCCTCTAGTTCATGTGCATTTGATGCAAGTTGCCGCCGTGGATTCGAGGAAGATTGTTTTGTTTCCTTTGGAATCATCCCAAATCAGTCATGCACACGTGTGAAGTATTCTGTAGTCTGGAGGCTTGCAACCTTCATTCTATATGTGTTCCGTAGCACCCCAAGCCACTGACTGATTTGTTCAGGAAAAGGAGTTAAGTGTTAATCCATGGTAATGCATAGGACTCTGATATCCCCGATGATGGTTCCCTACCAGAACTCGGTAGTGTTTTATTGTAAGACTACCATGTGATCATGTTTGTCTGGGACAGCGTGTTCACATGTTGTAGCAGAACCAGCTCATGTTTTGGAGCTTGCTATCGTAATTCATTCCCCGAGAATCTCACAACGCCGTCTCGTCAATTTGTGTTGTAAACTTTCATTTTTCTTTCTAGACTTGATGAGTCTGGAATATTCTGACACCAACCAGATCTGAATCTCAGGCAGATGTGATGGTTGGAACATTTCCCAAGAACTATAATATTGGTCTCGTGATAACTGGTAAAGTGGATGTCGTGGCCAACACACCCAGCCGGAAGACCTCCTGTTGTAGTATCTTGATTTGAGGAAGTTGGCCACCTCCCCATAGGGATTTCGTAGGATTTACTCCCTAGTTGCCCCTATGGATTTCTGTGTTCCGAAGTCCGACCTTTTTACTTGATGTTCTAGATATCAAACCATATCTATGAATGGGTTACACTAGCACATCAAGGAGAACATTAGAAGCGGAGTGCTAAATGTCTCTCGGTCGATCATCCAGATTTCGTTCCCTTGGCCTCGCTAAGGTGAAATCTGAGAAAGTGTTATCCTCCTTTGCATCTGCATCGTCCATCGCTATTCATCATGGTAGTATGTTGTGTTGTCAGCACCCTTGACACGGATGTTGATAAAACCTTGATGATTGTGGAAATGCTCAAGTTCTTGAGAGCACGCACAAGCGCTACGTGTTATCATCGGCTCTAACTGGGATTCCTCTCAGTTTCCTCGGCAATGCTATGACCTTTCAAACAGTGAATTCACTCTCTATTGTTGGGTTCTTCCCCAGTTACCAGAATCATTCCCAGCATTTGCATTTTGTTCCCAGCTTGCACCGCCATTGTGCCATTCTACCATGGGTCTCTTCCATTTCCGGTGGTAAGCAAAATCATCCACTACGTTGTCTTCAACAAGGTAATCCACATCATCCAAGTCCGAGTATGCCATTCTACCGACCCCCTCCAAACGATCGCTCGAGAATTGCCTTAGGCTGGTTTAAAGAGTTTCAATGATCTCTGAATCAAAAGTAATTCTTTTGCCACCTAAGGGGATATATCTACAAGTCACCTTCCCTGAGGTGCCCCGTTTTGGAATCATGGCAATTTCCCTCGCTACTTTGAAACCCTCGTCAAATTGTTTCTTCTGTTGCTCCTGATGCATGTTTTGCCTCTCAACTCGAGAGATGTTGCTATGTCTCACTCCGTGAGTTAATCCTGAGTTGTTTGACCTTCAAGAAGTTCGATCCTTCTAGAGTTTTCTTTCCCCTCTCGTTGTCATGTCGGTTGGCGTTCTCGGAGCAAGACATCAAGACAATGATGGTGATCGAATCAATGTTCTTATGAAGGGCAACCTGGATCATGAAGATTGTGTTAGGTTGCGTTCGCCATCGTCTTACCCTACACTTGAATCTCGGGTCGAGATTCTTGTTTAGTGGGGGTGAGTTGTCACATCCCTAGTTCTGGCCTGACCTATGCTTGCTTCCATCTGTGCATCATGTTTAAATTTTTGAAACTTGAACTGAGGAATTTGGAAGCCTCAAAACCCTAAATAAAAGAAGGGCAAAAACCCTAAAATCTCATTCATTGTTCCAAAATGCTCTTCTTAAATGTTTGATAATTTTGGCAAAGGGTTCTGGTCCCAACCAAAATATTGAACATTTTTAAGGACTTAATCTTGGGACTTTGAATTTAAATCATTAGCTATTTGAATTTGAATTATATTCATATAATTAGAATATAATTTCAAATACCCCTGAAATATTTTATGAGCTTTTGGAAAAGTCCATCTAGCAAAATAAAAATATTCAGATTAGTTTTTGGCATTGTTTGAATTATTTTAAATTCAAAACAGTGGCAAAATAAATTTAAAAAAATAAAACAAACAGAAAATAAAACAGAGCACTCACCTGTAACTTACCTGGCATTCTAGCCCACCTGGCGGCCCATCTGAGCTGGCCGGCCCAGCCCACCTCCTCCGCTGTGTCGTCTTCCTCCCCCTCGCCCCGAAGCTGCTCGGTGGCGAGCGCCGACGCCGCCCCGGCCACCTCCTGCTTGCCGCTTCGCCCTGGCCTCTTCGGGTGACGCCACGCAGCCCCCTCGCTCCTCTCTCTCACTCTCTCCCGACCCCTGCTCCCTTCTCTGCTCTCCCCCTCTCGCGCCCGAGCGCGCTCATCGCCGCCGCTCGCTGCTGCCGTGACCACAGCCACTGCCTCGCCATGCCGTTGCGCCCAGAGGCTCCGCCTCGACCCCCTCGTCCTCTCCACCAAGCCACGAGGTCCCGGACGCGCTGCAACGCCGCCACCGTCGCCTTCTCCACCACCGGCCGCCGAGGATCTTCACTGTCGATTCGCCACCGTCGTCGCTTCCCCGAGCTCGCTGACCATCTCTACGCGACCATGTCAGCCTCCGGTCGATTCCCTTCTCTTCCCCGCGTCATTTTCGCCTCGTAGCCACCGCCGCCATTGAGGCCGAAGCTCACCTCCGCCGAGCTCACCGCCGGCGTAGCTCCGGTGACCATTTGGTCACCCCGGCGAGCCCTACGCGTTCGTAGTTTCCCGTAGAGCATGCCTAGCGCAAAAACTAGCCCGCTTGCTCTCTGCAGCATCAAACCCGTGGTCGCCCGAACTCCGACCGCCGCCGTCGTCGTAGTTGCCGTCGCTTCGGGCCACCCCAGCTCCATTCGCCGCCACCAGTGGATGCGCCACTCCTCCAGCTCCCCGTAGAGCCAAACCCCGTCGCAAACCACCGTCTGTAGCGCCGTCCCGAGCAACTCCGGCGAGGTCCCGCCGTCGCCGTGGTCGCCGGCGTCACTAGCCGACGTGGCCGCGTGATTAGCGCTAATCACGGCCAGCTAACCCTCCCCAGAGCCACTGACGTATGGGCCCCACGCCCTTATTTAATCTTTATTATTTTCTGTTAAGTTTTAACCTAACCACCATGGGCCCACACGTCAGCTTTGACCAAGCTGACGTGGCCGTTGACTGGGCCCACATGTCAGCGACACATACCAGCCTGAGACAATGATCAGTGGGCCCCGCACGTCAGGTTTGACCCCAGTCTGCCGCAGTTGACTGCTGACGTCGTGCTGATGTCATGCTGGCGAAATGTATATTTTCTGGAATTAAAATAATTCAGGAAATTCCAGAAAATGATTTAAACTTCTAAAAATCATATAAATTCAACCGTAACTCCAAATTAAATAATTTATATATGAAAAATTATCAGAAAAATCCAATCTATCCATATGTACCATTTTCATGCATGTTAGAACAACTTATAGCTGATGTTTAGGACAATTCAATTAAATGGCATTTAAATAACCACATGTGGAGTTTGAATTTGAATCTTGGATTCAAACCAACTTCATTTAATCTGGTTTAGTTGCATCAGCACAAATCACGTCTTATTGCCATGTCACATTCATGCATCATATTGTCGCATTGCATTGATTGTGTTCTTCCTTGTTTGCCGGTAATTGTCCCCTCTCGATAGACGTGTACCGGCGATGTGATCGATGACACCGATGAAGAACTATACTATCTTCAGAAGTGCCAGGCAAGCAAAACCCCCTTGTTCATTCCGATAAAATCCCACTCTCTCGCTCCTGCTCTCTTTTACTGCATTAGGACAACAACGACATATTTGTTACTTGCTGCGGTAGCTGAACCCCATTATCCTCTGCATGACCTGTCATTCCACAGTAAATAGATGAAACCCACTAGCATGAGTAGGAGTTGTTTGAGCCCTGTTGTGCCTACTCATTCTTGCTTGTTTGTCATGCCTGCTACTGCTTAGAGTTGTGTCAGGTCTGATTCATCGGGAATGAATCAGAGGTGTGTGAACATGTCCTACTGTGTGTGAGCTAAGTGTGTGAACACGATTTGGTAAAGGTAGCAGTGAGAGGCCATGTAGGAGTACATGGTGGGTTGTCTCATTGAAGCCGTCCTTAGGAACTGAGTTCTGTGTTTGTGATCCATGATTCAGCTACTACCACGCATTGGGCCCGAAACCAATGGACCCTCTCGGCTTCTTAATCACCCTTGTCCTCTGTCCAGGAGTTGCAAGTAGTTTCTGGTGTTTGTAGTATGCTGGAGGCCGTGGGCAGCGCTGACCAGAGGGGTGGGCTGTGATGCGGTAGGCACGTGGCACGGTGTACCGGGCGCCCGTTTGGTGTCTCGGGAACCCTGTTCACATCGTTTGGGGCTGTGAGCGAAACTCCGGCCGGATCTCCTCATGGATGGAACCCGAATAGGCGATAAACCTGGACTAGAGACTTGAGTGTTTAGGCAGGCCGTGGCCGACACCCACGTTGGGCTTCCGCTTGAAGGTTGCCGAGTACATGTCGTGTAAACGGCGGTAAGTGGTGAGAGCGTGTGTGAAGAAGTACACCCCTGCAGGGTTAACATTATCTATTCGAATAGCCGTGTCCGCGGTAAAGGACTTCTGGGTTGCTTATATCAGTTCATAGACAAGCGAAAGTGGATACTCTAAAATACGCAAGATAAGCGTGAGTGCTATGGATGGCGTTCTCGTAGGGAGACGGGAGCGGATCCATAGTGGTGTATTGATATGGTGAATATGTGGACTCGTGTGCGCCACCTCAAAAGAGTTACTTGCAGTCGTAGTTCAGGATAGCCACCGAGTCAAAGCTGGCTTGCTGCAGTTAAACCCCACCATCCCCTTTGTTGATAATGATGCATATGTAGTTAGTTCTGATGTAAGTCTTGCTGGGTACATTTGTACTCACGTTTGCCTATTTTATGTTTTGTAGAGAGACCTCAGTCTCGCTAGTAGTTCCGCGTGGTCTTCGACGTTTAGCTTGTTACCTCAGCTACGATCTTGTGCCCTCGGTAGGATCTGGTAGATAGTCAGGCTTCTCAGCCTTTTTCATTTTATAGTTGTCTATACTCAGACATGTTAAGCTTCCGCATGTGCTTTGACTTGTATGCTCTGAATGTTGGGTCATGAGACCCCTGTTTGTAATATCTCGCCCCTCGGAGCCTATTGAATTAATACTTGAGTCGTAGAGTCATGTTGTGATGCCATGTTGTATTTGCACATATCGAGCATATTGTGTGTATGTTATTGAAATGCTTGGTATGTGTGGGATCTGGCTATCTAGTTGTTTATCCTTAGTAGCCTCTCTTACCGGGAAATGTCTCCTAGTGTTTCCACCGAGCCATGGTAGCTTGCTACTGCTCCGGAACACTTAGGCTGGCCGGCATGTGTCCTTCTTCGTTCCTGTGTCTGTCCCTTCGGGGAAATGTCACGCGATGAATACCGGAGTCCTGTTAGCCCGCTACAGCCCCGTTCACCGGAGTCCTGCTAGCCCAGTGCTACAGCCTGGATTCACTCGCTGATGATCGACACGTTCGATGCTGGGTCATGGATGCCTGTCCCTGTAAGTTAGTGCCACTTTGGGTTTATGACTAGCCATGTCAGCCCGGGCTCCTTATCATATGGATGCTAGCGACACTGTCATATACGTGTGCCAAAAGGCGCAAACGGTCCCGGGCAAAGGTAAGGCGACACCCGTGGGAATACCGTGCGTGAGGCCGCAAAGTGATATGAGGTGTTACATGCTAGATCGATGTGGCATTGAGTCGGGGTCCTGACATATTCAAAAAAAGATGAAGAGATTTTTGAGGGGCTCATCGAGCCGAAGCTTGAAGGATAAGCAAAGTGAGGAGGACAAGAGGACCAAATATAATCTCCCTCGTACCGCGGAGATTCGGTCGTGTGAATGGCCTTGTGATGAGTTCTTAACAACAGCCGGGATTCATGATGATTTCTATTCTTTGGCTGAGAATGCGGGCCTCACCCACTTCCTCCGCGACCAGCGCGAACAGTATCTCTTACTCAGTAATTTTTTCGTGCAAAATTTTCATTTCCATGCTAGGAAACCTATACCTTCAGTGGAATTTTATTTATATGATGAGCATAAGGAAATGTCCCTTATTGATTTTTGCCGGGTCTGTAAGATACCCTTTATAGGCAGCTTAGAGAAACCACATCGTAAAGATGTGGAGGGATTTATCGATATGATTGTTGTAGGGGAAACTAGGAAAATTTCTGATGCAAGAATCACTAGCATACATTTTCCTATTCTACGCTATTTTGCAATATTTGCTAGTAGATGTGTAATTGGCCGCGGAAACTATGGAAACCTTAGTGCCCCTGACATTATTATTTTGGGCCATGCCTTGTTTTGTGATATTTCTTTCGGTTTAGGAGCTATTGTTGCTAAACGGTTAAATCTGAACCGTACTAAGGGCCCCATCCTGGGAGGTATCTTTGCCTCGCGCCTTGCTGCACACTTTAGCATACCTATTAGGCATTATGAGAAGGAAGAAAAGTTGTTGCCTCCTATTTTTCTAGACTATAAGAGTATGGTAGCACATGATTTTATCGTTAAGATAGGGAAAGGGTGCTTAAGTAAAAACTGATATTTGATAAAATTCGACCTGAGATTATTACTTTGCATGCTCCCTCTTTGTTTGATTTATCTACAGGCAAGTACCTTGTTCCGCCGGAGGTCATTCAAGCTTACCAAAGTCCCACGCAGCTACAGAGCCAGAGCCGGAACCACAATTTGATCCCTCGCGGCAGTCTGTTTACCAGTGGAATCCGGAAGAGATCGCCAGCCAGTGGCAATCTGAGTATCCATCTCAGTACAACCCCAATTACAACTTTGGATATCCCCCAGGCCAGATGAGGGAGTCCTGGATTAGGGGGTCTCCGGACAACCGGACTATATCCTTTGGCTGGACTGTTGGACTATGAAGATACAAGATTGAAGACTTCATCCTGTGTCCGGATGGGACTTTCCTTGGCGTGGAAGGCAAGCTTGGCAATACGTATATGTAGATCTCCTCCCTTGTAACTGACTTTGTGTAACCCTAGCCCCTCCAGTGTCTATATAAACCGAAGGGTTTAGTCCGTAGGACAACAACAATCATACCATAGGCTAGCTTCTAGGGTTTAGCCTCTATGATCTCGTGGTAGATCAACTCTTGTAATAATCATATCATCAAGATCAATCAAGCAGGATGTAGAGTATTACCTCCATCAAGAGGGCCCGAACCTGGGTAAACATCGTGTCCCCTGCCTCCTGTTACCATCCTCCTTAGACGCATAGTTCGGGACCCCCTACCCGAGATCCGCCGGTTTTGAC
Source organism: Triticum aestivum (assembly GCF_018294505.1). Classification (NCBI taxonomy): domain Eukaryota; kingdom Viridiplantae; phylum Streptophyta; class Magnoliopsida; order Poales; family Poaceae; genus Triticum; species Triticum aestivum. The sequence goes on from NC_057797.1 coordinate 442,986,602, forward strand.
ACCGACATTGGTGCTTTCATTGAGAGTTCCACTGTGTCGTCACTGTAAGGCTCGATGGCCCCTTCGATCATCGGTAACGATACGGTCCAGGGTGAGGTTTTCCTCCCCGGACAGATCTTCGTATTCGGCGGCTTCGCACTGCGGGCCAATTCGCTTGGCCATCTGGAGCAGATCGAGAGCTATGCCCCTGGCCATCAGGTCAGGTTCGGAAACTTAAACTACACTGCCGACATCCGCAGAGACTTGATCTTCGACGGATTCGAGCCCATGTCAGGTGCGCCGCACAATCACGACGAGCATGACATAACTCTGTCGTCGGACAGTGTTCGGGAGATCGCATCTGCAACTACTCCGGCCCTCAATCTGGAGCAAATTGCACCATCCGAGGACGAGTGGATAGACCCCGCCATGGAGGCAGCACTATCAGTGGCGATAGAGCCGAATACTGACTTCACCCCTTGCAAGAGCCGTGTCGCCGAACAATTGGATTCGTCCCCGGCCATAGGCTCTGAACCGCCTGCGTCTGTGCCTATCGAATCCGATTGGGCACCGATCATGGAGTTTACTTCCGCGGATATCTTTCAGCACTTGCCTTTTGGCGATGTGCTAAATTCATTAAGGTATCTCTCCTTGTCAAGGGAACCTTGGCCGAACTATGTCCTGCTGGAAGGGGATACGGACGACGAAGAAATTCGCTCCCCACCCACCACCCACTTAGTAGCCACTATCGACGATCTAACCGACATGCTCGATTTCGACTCCGAAGACATCGACATGGCTTAAGGCCGCACAAAATACGCTCAACAGCAGGTGGAACAAAGTGCTCGACAACAAAGAAAATTATGGTGGAAGTTACCACACAAAAAGCTATCCAAAGCGCAAGCTATTACCCGAATTCGACGATGAGGCCTTAGAGCCCACACAGCTGAAAAATAAAACGGCAAACCGGCCGGATAAACCACCTTGTGACCGCGATAGAGCGGCTAACAAGGTCGCATATAAGTCAACCCACGATCTATGTGAGGACTTGCGCCAAAAATCCATTATGACCAGATCCATCTATGGATCTAGGAAGCGCGCTCCGGCACAAAATCAAAACCGAATACTACAACCGTCCGAACACCATGATACATCCAAATACAGGGGTGCCGCGCACCCCCTATGTTTCACCGATGAGGTGTTGGACCACGAATTCCCAGAAGGATTCAAACCAGTGAACATAGAGGCGTACGACGGGACCACAGACCTTGGGGTCTGGATTGAGGACTTTATCCTCCATATCCATATGGCTCGCGGAGACGGCCTCCATGCCATCAAGTACTTGCCCCTCAAGCTTAAAGGACCAGCTCAGCACTGGCTGAAAAGCCTCCCCGAAAACTCAATTGGAAATTGGGAGGAGATCGAGGATGCTTTTCAGGCTAATTTTCAAGGGACCTATGTCCGACCTCCGGATGCAAACGATTTAAGTCATATAACTCAACAGCCCGGAGAGTCAGCCCGAAAGCTTTGGAACAGGTTTCTCACTAAGAAGAACCAAATCGTCGACTGTCCGGACGCTGAAGCCTTAGCAGCTTTCAAACACAGCGTCCGAGACGAATGGCTCGCCAGACACCTCGGCCAAGAAAAACCGAGAACAATGGCAGCCCTGACAAGCCTCATGACCCGCTTTTGCGCGGGCGAAGATAGTTGGTTAGCCCGTAGTAGGACCAGCGATCCAAGCACATCCGAAGTCAGGAATGGCAATGGAAAACCATGACGCAGTAAAAGCAAGTGTCGCAATAAAGAAAACAGCCCAGATAATACGGCGGTAAATGCCAGATTCAGGGGCTCTCGACCAGGTCAGCGGAAAAAGCCTTTCAAAGGCAGCAGAGATGGACCGTATAGCCCAAACAAGATTTGAGACAAACTATGTCAGATTCATGGCACCCTCGATAAACTTGCAAATCAAACCCACAGAGAATGTTGGGTCTTCAAGCAGGCTGGTAAGCTAAACGCCGAACACAAGGGGGGGGACACACCAAGCGAAGACGAGGACGAACCTCGCCAGCAAAGCATTGGAGAACCGAAAAAATTCCCACCAGAGGTTAAAACAGTAAACATGATCCATGTGACGAAGAGGAGAAGCAAACATGCACTCCGAGACATACGCACCGTAGAGCCCGTCATCCCCAAGTTCACCCCCTGGTTGGTCTGTCCGATCACTTTCGATCGCAGGGATCACCTGACAAGCATCCGACACGAAGGATTGGCTGCCATGGTGTTAGACCCAATAATAAACGGATACCATCTCACACGAGTCCTTATGGACGGCGGCAGTGGTCTAAATCTGATATATCAGGACACAGTCCGCAAAATGGGGATAGACCCGACAAAAATCAGCCGCAGTAATACTACCTTCAAGGGAGTAATACTAGGCCTAGAGGCCCACTGCACGGGCTCTATATTACTAGAGGTTGTATTCAGTTCTTCCGACAATTTCCTAAGCGAAAAGTTAACTTTCTACATCGCTCCATTCCGAAGTGGCTATCAAGCACTACTCGGAAGAGCGGCTTTCGCTTGTTTTAATGCAGTACCACATTACGCTTCTCTCAAGCTTGAGATGCCCAGTCCACGTGGCACCATCACAGTTAGTGGAAATATTGAGTGTTCTCTATGTGCGGAAGAACGTGCAGCGGCTTTAACAGCCGAGCACTAGACGGCCTCACCAACTAGAATAAGCGACAGATCATCAAGACCGCGGACACGATTAGACGAGTCCGGTGCATCACTAGATATACCTCAGTTTGGTTTGACGGTTAAACCCTCATAGACAGTACAAGGGGCTTCACGCGTGTAATCAGGGCTAGTTCGGCTCAACTTGACTTATCTTCAATTTTAATGGTTTATCTAGAATAACCAACTTTTTTTGGCACGACAACTTTCACCTAAGTTCTTCTCTTTTACAGATAACAATCATGCTACACCCGTCCAGGACACGACACAATGGAGATACAGGCGCAGACGTGCAGCAGGGACCCGCTCAAAGGTTTCTTTTCAGATTAAGACCCTGTGTAAACCTTTTTTACTGTCTCTTGTTGATTCACATCCTCCGGATACTCAATACAACCGAGAAGGATGCTGATGTTATTGGCATGTGGCCATATCAGGATATTGCACGTACCTAGAGACTCGGGGTTTATTATTAAGGGCATTGTTCAGCCCGACATATGTTATAAAGACCGAATACCTTAGGGAGTGTTCGGCGTCGCGAGTTTGGACTTATATGCATCAACTCTGAATCATGTCTTTGGTCAAATGTTGGGTTTGCCCGGCTCCCACATTTTGCTACCTTACGTTTCGCTCTATCGGCTAAGGCGGCATCGGGAGAACTACTGCGATCGTGCCATGGTTCATCCGGATGAGCACCTCAGTAGAGAAAGCTGAAAACTGACTGTCATGATAAAGCGCGAGACTGGTCAACCACTCGATGACTTAGCGGAATCTTCGGGATTCCTTCGCATTAACAAAGGGTCATTTCCCGGTCATGTACGTACACGCCCCGTATTCGGACGAGCGCGGAAGTACCAGGGGCTATATAGTAGTCCCACCGTCAAACTCCTATGACTAAGTGAAAGTGTTAAAGCAATATAGTCCGATTGCCTCGTTCTCTGCGCTACCACCTCCTTCATAGACCAAGATGTTAGATTAAGTGTGAATACGCATTTTTTGCAAACACCCCCGCATTATATGCGTGGGGGCTGAAGCCGATGACTGCAAACTTTCAGGTTATATACATATATACATAAACGGCCGCATAGGAGGCATCATAATACTTTTAGGCAAAAGTATAAACACAGCCTTCATAATTCAATAAAACATTGTTTTTACAATGGGAATAGATGTCACTAGAATATTATATTCTTCGAGCACTGAGCCTCTATCGAACGAGCGCCTTCAAGGACTTCTTCAAAGTAGTGCTCGGCGGCTACTCGGCTCACGGCCGAACCCTGTGTTGCAATAGTGGTGGCCTCTATCTCTGCCCAGTATGTCTTGACACGGGCAAGTGCCATCCATGCACCCTCTATGCACGCCGACCTCTTCATAGCATCGATGTGCGGCACATCACCAAGGAATTGTTGCACTAAACTAAAATAACTATCCAACCTTGGCCCTTCTGGCCACAGATGATCCACAACAGACCTCATGGCAAGCCCGGACAACCTATGGAGCTTGGCCCACTCGGCCATTCGCTCATTCAACACCAGCAGACGCACTGGAGCATGGAACTATGACCAGAACAACTTTTCCACTTCACTATCTTTTTGATCCTTGAAGTACTCGGCCGCATCAGCAGCACTTGCTGCTAAATCCATGTATGCATCTATAGAACTCCATAGTTGATCAAGAGGGGAATACTTCGGATCTCCAAACTTAGTCCGCAACAAAAAGGGCTTCCCAGCCGCGATATCCCTAGCTTGACATGGCTCCTCCATCGCCGCTCTAATTTTGGAGCGGGTTTCCTTGGCTGCTACGATGGCCTTCTCCAGGTCCGTCGCCTTCGCTCGGCTTTCTTTTTCAAGAAGCTGGTAACGGTCGGCGGCATCTTTCAACTCAACAGCCATTTTGGCTATTTCTTTCCTTGCTTTGGCAATGCGCAGCCTGTTCGGCCCGCAGCTCTTCGACCGCCTTTAGAGCGGCCGCATCACTATTCCCAGCTTGTTCCTTGGCTCGGGCAAGTTCCGCCCGAAGGGTCTCCACGGCGGCAGCTCCATTTGCAGTCAAAACATATTAAGATACTGGCATCATGCTCCTCTTACTACGTATCACCGGAGAAATCACATACCCTGCGCCTCATCGAGCCGCTTGTTGACAAGCACGATGTCAACATCTGCCGCATCAAATTGCCGCTTTAGCTCGACAAACTCATTAGTCCGGCTAGCCACCGGACCTTCAGCCACCTACACATGAAGGCGGCTTGATTATTACCTGGGACTATGATCCTTTGTTTGCCTCCGTTCTCGACGGCAACCAGAGTCTCAGGGGCTACTATCTGCATAGGGCTCACCTAACGTGTGCGGTACTGTCAAAAACACACACTATTCCACGTACCTCAAAGCCTTTCAGCAGACTCATAAAAGCTTCATGCAACCCGCGTTCGGCGGATGAAATCCTCTCAATCACCGTACCCATTAGCGTGCGATGCGCTTCTGAGATGGCCGCTTCCTCCATAAGATTCTTCATTGCGTCTGATCGCACACCAGATGGTTCTGGACTATTTTTGTTGCTCTCTTTAGGAGCTGAATACTAAGGACTTCGGGTGGCCAAAGGATTACCCCCTGGCCTTGGCGGATCAGGAGAAACCCTCCGTGATGACACTTTAGGGTCGCCTGCCTCTTGAGGCGGGGTGGTAGGGGGAGGTGTTTCGCTCTCCATCATCTCCAGAAGAAGATCCCCCGAAGACGAACTCTGTAGAGAAGGACTACGACCCGAACTACAAGACATATGCTTTGGTTATTGTCTTCAGAAGTAACGTAGGATATTTTTACTATTAAGTACTTTTTGTTTACTTACAGCTCGATAGAGGGCTAATCCCCTTGCGGGCACTGTGCGGCAAGAGTACCCTCCGAGGCAGGACCCTCTGGCGAAGATTTCTTCCCCCGTTTGGAAACCTTTGTTTCCGGGTCTTCAGAGGTGGTCCTCTTCCTTCCTTGGGGAGAGGGGATTTCAGATTCTTCTTCCCGGTTATCCTCCTTCGCGGAGGTGCTAATTCCCCCGGTTTGGATGAATAATGAGTGAGGCCGGCTCTCAGCCTCTTTACTCCCCCCCTTTATCTTCCCCTGAGGGCACCTGATAAGGCACCGGCTAGAGCATTCTGGCTAGTACTGGATTTGCTAAGCCTTCGGGAAGGGGGGCCGAACACCTGATCATATTAGCCTTTGTTACCCAGTCCTGGTCAAGGAGCGACTTTTCAGAATGATGTTATGATAATAAAAAGACAACATGTTCGGCCACGGGATTACTTACCTGGGTATCTGGGCGATTACAGCTCAGACCCGCATCCTTGGTGGTGTCCGGACACTTTATTTGTGGTCCGAAGAACAATTTGTACATCTCTTTGAGCGTCATGCCGAAGAAGTGCTGAATACTTCACTGTCCTTCCGGGTTGAATTCCCACATACGGAGGGGTCGACGTTTGCAAGGAAGGACTCGACGAACTAGCATGACTTGCATTACCGTGATCAGGCTGACATCTCTCTCGAGGAGATCTCGGATGCGACTCTGCAATATCGGCACATCAGTTACTGGCTCCCAGTTCAGCCCCTTGTTGATCCATTATGTTAGTTGCGGTGGGGCGCCCGAGCGAAAGGCAGGGGCAGCTACCCACTTGGCACTTCGGGGAGCTGTGATATAAAACCACTCCCATTGCCATAAACCAGACACCTCCGGGAAGAAACCCTCTGGCCACAGAACATCAGCACTTTTTCCTATCATGGCACCTCCGCACTCTGAGTGTCGCCCCTCGATCATCTTCGGCTTCACATTGAAAGTCTTGAGCCACAGGTCGAAGTGCGGGGTAATGCGGAGGAAGGCCTCACACACGATGATGAACGATGAGATGTGAAGGAGGGAATCCGGGGCCAGGTCATGTAAATCCAGCCCATAATAGAACATGACCCCCTAACAAAGGGATCCAGAGCGAGGCCTAGCCCTCGGAGGAAGTGAGAGATGAATACAATGCTCTCACCGGGTTCGAGAGTGGGAAAGACCTTCCCTCGAGTAGGCAGCCTATGGAGATTTCGAGGGTCAAATACCTGGCCTCTCTTAGCTTCTTGATGTCTTCCTCTGTGATAGAGGAAAGCATCCACTGACCTTGGAGGTTGGATCCAAACATGGTTGAAGGTCCGAAGCTCCTGACTTGAGCCTTGGGTGTTGGAATTCGAGGCGGGGGAAGGATTCGATTGAACACGAGAGGGAAAAAGGACAAGCCTTGGCCTCTTTATAAAGAGGGTGAATATCAAGCGTCCTCCTCGTGGCCGTTTTGGACTTGCCTAAAATCGAGGAGTCATACCAATGGGCACGATTGGGTTACCCACGTCCGTATCGATGAGAGTCCCGTCATAAGGGGGACACGATCTCTGCTTTGACAAGACGTGTCAAGAAAATCGCCTCGCAATATGTGCAGTGCTGGTTGAGAAAAACGGTTCGAATAAAGATTGGGCCATGGCATAATGTCATGTTGCTAAACATATCAGCAGATTAGATTTGTGGAAATATTATTCTCTCTACGGTGGTATGTGGAACTTATTTTGCAGAGCCGGACGCTATTCTTGTGTTCAAAATCTTCTATGGAGTATTCGAAAGAAGAACCCGCCTTGCAATGCCGAAGACAAATCTGCGCGCCGGACTCATCGTCATTGAAGCCTGGTTCAGGGGCTACTGAGGGAATCCCGGATTAGGGGGTCTCCGGACAGCCAGACTATATCCTTTGGCCGGACTGTTGGACTATGAAGATACAAGATTGAAGACTTCGTCCCATGTCCGGATGGGACTTTCCTTGGCATGGAAGGCAAGCTTGGCAATACGGATATGTAGATCTCCTCCCTTGTAACCGACTCTATGTAACCCTAGCCCCCTCCGGTGTCTATATAAACCGGAGGGTTTAGTCTGTAGGATAACAACAATCATACCATAGGGTAGCTTCTAGGTTTTAGCCTCTACGATATCGTGGTAGATCAAATCTTGTAATACTCATATCATCAAGATCAATCAAGTAGGACGTAGGGTATTACCTCCATCAAGAGGGCCCAAACCCGGGTAAACATCGTGTCCCCTGCCTCCTGTTACCATCCGCCTTAGACGCACAGTTCGGGACCCCCTACCCGAGATCTGTCGGTTTTGACACCGACACCAGCCGTGGCCATAGACCAACTTAGGACAAAAGTCTAAGCTTGGGGGAGTATGTATTTCTCACCGACATTGCATTCATGTACACACACTCATTGCTAGTTGTCGGTGCTCATACTTTTCATTGTATCATCCATGCTAGTTTATTTTCCTTTTTATGCTTTCTTCTTGTGTGTTTAATAAACCTTAAGAAAAACAACAAAAAATTAGTTGTAGCTTTTAGCTAGTTTACTTTCCATGCCTGTAGTAGTAATACTAAAAAGAAAACCCAAAAACATTTCTCGTTCTTCTTTTGCTTGTTGGGAGCTTTCCCATGTAAATAGTTTTATTTCTTTTCTTGTTCTTTGGGTGTCGAGAGGAGAAGGCCATGATTAAAATGATTGAGTGGCTCTCATATGCATTATTGTTGATCTAACAAAGAGCCCATATTACCTTGTCGTCTCTATTGAATTGAATGCTTGCAGATTCCAGCTTAGTCCATGCACATGCACTATTATTATTTTCCACACAATTCGGTCTTGCATGTGAAAGGCAATAATGATGATATATGATGAACTTATTGAGATGAGAAAAGCTGGTATAAACTCGATCTCTTTTGTTTTTGAAAATATGATTAGTTCATCGTTCCTGATTCAGCCTATTATGAATAAACATGTTTGCAATGAAAATTAGAGATTATAGTTGCTTATGCCATGCTTAATTAGCTTGGAGCTTATAATGGTTTACCTTGCGTCCCAACATGCTATTAAAATGGATGTGATGTGGTATGATAGGGTGGTATCCTCTTTTGAATGATTCAAGTGGCTTGACTTGGCACATGTTCACACATGTAGTTGAAACAAAATCAACATAGCCTCTATGATATTTACGTTCACGGTGCATTATATCCTACTCATGCTTGCATTCAGTGTTGATTAATTTTAATGCATGTTCATGACTGCTGTCACTCTCTAGGTGGTCGCTTCCTAGTCTTTTTCTAGCCTTCACTTGTACTAAGCGGGAATACTACTTGTGCATCCAATTCCATAAACCCCAAAGTTATTCCATATGAGTCCACCATACCTACCTATATACGGTATCTACCTGCCATTCAAAGTAAATTTGTATGAGCCAAACTCTAAACCTTCAAATAAACATTTTGTTTTGTATGCTCGAATAGCTCATGTATCAACTAGGGTTGTCTGTATCTTCAATGCTAGGCGGGTTATTCTCAAGAGGAGTGGACTCCACTCCTCACTCATGAGAAAGTGGCTGGTCACCTGGATGCCCAGTCCCAAGCTTTATGCAAATCAAATCAAAATAACTGCAAACAAAACTCCCCCGGGACTCTTGTTAGTTGGAGGCACTCGTTGTTTCGAGCAAGCCATGGATTGGTGCTTGTTGGTGGAAGGGGAGTATAAACTTTACCATTCTGTTTGGGAACTGCCTATAATGTGTGTAGCATGGAAGATATCGAGATCTCTCGGTTGTTATGTTGACAATGAAAGTATACCGCTCAAAATATTATTCTTATCTATTTCAAAACTGAGCTCTGGCACCTCTACAAATCCCTGCTTCCCACCGCGAAGGTCCTATCCATTTACTTTTATGTTGAGTCATCATACTCTTATTAAAAAGAACAAGTTGGAGAGCACCGCTGTCATTTGCATCCATTACTGTTAGTTTACATTGAGTATGACTTGACTGGATCTCTTTTACCATGAATTACAATGTATAGTCAGTCGTTGATCTTTAAAGATGCTCTGCATTTATGTTTTGCGGTCTCAGAAAGGGCTAGCGAGATATCATCTTTTTATATCATATCATGATTATTTTGAGAAAGTGTTGTCATCCGAGATTTATTATTATTGCTCGCTAGTTGATTATGCCATTGATATGAGTAAACATGAGACCTTAATGTTATTGTGAATATGGTTAGTTCATAATCTTTGCTGAAAACTTGAATGCTGGCTTTACATATTTACAACAACAAGAGCAAACAGAGTTTGTAAAAGTTTTTCTTTATCACTTTCAGTTTATCAACTGAATTGCTTGAGGACAAGCAAAGGTTTAAGCTTGGGGGGAGTTGATACGTCTCCATCGTATCTACTTTTCCAAACACTTTTGCCCTTGTTTTGGACTCTAACTTGCACGATTTGAATGTAACTAACCTGGACTGACGCTATTTTTAGCAGGATTGCCTTGGTTTTATTTTTGTGCAGAAATAAAAGTTCTCGGAATGACCTGAAAATCAACGGAGAATTATTTTGGAATATATAAAAAATACTGGAAGAAGAATCCACGTTAGGGGAGCCTCCACCTGTCCACGAGGGTGGGGGTACGCCTGCCCCCTGGGCGCGCCCCCCTGCCTCGTGGGCCCCCTAACGCTCCACCGACCTCAACCTTGACTCCATATATTCACTTTCGGGGAGAAAAAAAATTAGAGAGAAAGACTCATCGCGTTTTACGATACAGAGCCACCGCCAAGCCCTAAACTCTCTCAGGAGGGCTGATCTGAAGTCCGTTCGGGGCTCCGGAGAGGGGAATCCATCGCCATCGTCATCATCAATCTTCCTCCATCACCAATTTCATGATGCTCACTGCCGTGCGTGAGTAATTCCACCGTAGGCTTGCTGGACGGTGATAGGTTGGATAAGATTTATCATGTAATTGAGTTAGTTTTGTTAGGGTTTGATCCCTAGTATCCACTATGTTCTGAGATTGATGTTGCTATGACTTTGCTATGCTTAATGCTTGTCACTAGGGCCCGAGTGCCATGATTTCAGATTTGAACCTATTATGTTTTCATCAATATATGAGAATTCTTGATCCTATCTTGCAAGTCTATAGTTATCTACTATGTGTTATGATCTGGCAACCCCGAAGTGACAATAGTCGGGATCACTCCCGGTGATGACTGTAGTTTGAGTTCATGTATTCACTATGTATTAATGCTTTGGTCCGGTACTCTATTAAAAGGAGGCCTTAATATCCCTCAGTTTCCAATAGGATCCCGCTGCCACGGGAGGGTAGCACAAAAGATGTCATGCAAGTTCTTTCCATAAGCACGTATGACTATATTCGGAATACATGCCTACATTACATTGATGAACTGGAGCAAGTTCTGTGTCATCCTAGGTTATGACTGTTACATGATCGATCGCATCCAGCGTAATTCTCTATCACTGATCCATTGCCTACGAGCTTTCCATATATTGTTCTTCACTTATTTACTTTTCCGCTGCTACTGTTACAATCACTACAAAATCCAAAAATATTACTTTTGCTACCGTTACCATTACTATCATATTACGTTGCTACTAAATACTTTGATGTAGATATTAAGTTTCCAAGTGTGGTTGAATTGACAACTCAGCTACTAATACTTGAGAATATTCTTTGGCTCCCCTTGTGTCGAATCAATAAATTTGGGTTGAATACTCTACCCTCGAAAACTGTTGCGATCCCCTATACTTGTGGGTTATCAATAGTCATCACCAACGATCCTCTCATCGATGGAGGGTCAATCTTCATCAACATATTCACCAGCACCATCTCCTCTCAAACCCTAGTTCATCTCTTGTATTCAATCTTTATCCCAAAACCTCAGATTAGTACCTATGGGTTGCTAGATGTGTTGATTACTCCATGTAGTTGATGCTAGTTGGTTTATTTGGTGGAAGATCATATGTTTAGATCCTTAATGATATTTATTACCCCTCTAATATTGAACATGAACATGCTTTGTGAGTAGTTATGTTTGTTCCTGAGGACCTGGGAGAAGTCTTGTTATAAGTAATCATGTGAATTTGGTATTCGTCCAATATTTTGATGAGATGTATGTTTTCTTTCCTCTAGTAGTGTTATGTGAACGTCGACTACATGACACTTCACCATGATTTGGGCCTAGGGGAAGGCAATGGGAAGTAATAAGTAGATGATGGGTTGCTAGAGTGACAGAAGCTTAAACCCTAGTTTATGTGTTGCTTCATAAGGGGCTAATTTGGATCCACATGTTTCATGCTATGGTTAGATTTATCTTAATTCTTCTTTCGCAGTTGCGGATGCTTACGACAGGGTTTAATCATAAGTGGGAGGATTGTCCAAGTAAGGACAGCACCCAAGCATCGGTCCACCCACATATCAAATTATCAAAGTAACGAATGCGGATCATATGAGCATGATGAAAACTAACTTGATAGTAATTCTCATGTGTCCTCAGGAGCACTTTGCTTTATATAAGAGTTCGTGCAGGCTTATCCTTTTCTATAAAAAGGATTGGGCCACCTTGATGCACCTTTGCCACACTTGTTACATGTTACCCATTACGAATTATCTTATCACAAAACTATCTGTTACCGATAATTTTAGTGCCTGCAGAAAATACCTTGCTGAAAACCGCTTGTCATTTCCTTCTGCTCCTTATTGGGTTCGACACTCTTACTTATCGAAAGGATACGATTGACCCCCTATACTTGTGGGTCGTCAATTATTCTTACTCATTGCATGCAATGGTGATGCAATGGTGCTAAAGTCCTTAACGAATCTACGATAGAATCAGGCGAAGCCAAGGAAGCTATGCACTTGTTGCAAGTTGGTTGGTTGTGGCTAAGTTTTAATAGCATAAATTTTTTGCTTCATCGACATGAACACCCTTAGGTGAAACAACAAAACCCAAGAAAACAAGATTTTCAACACCAAATGTGCATTTCTTCATATTAGCATAAAGGCGCTCATTTCTAAGAGTTTGCAAAACGGCCCTAAGATGGGTGACATGATCTTCTTGAGATTCGCTAAACACAAGAATATCATCAAAGTAGACCACAACAAATATTCCAATGTATTTGTGAAGAATAGAGTGCATCACATGCATGAAAGTGCTAGGTTCTTTGGATAAGCCCATAGGCATGACTAACCACTCATACAAGCCAAACTTGGTTTTGAAAGCGGTTTTCCATTCATCACCCTCTTGAATGCGAATTTGATAATAGCCACTTTTAAGATCAATTTTTGAGAAAATGGTGGCTCCGTGAAGCTCATCTAGCATATCATCAAGGCGTGACATGGATGCCTATAACGTACGGTGATAGCATTTATGGGACGACAATTGGAAAACATGCGAAAACTACCTCCCTCTTAGGCACAAGAATAACCAGAACGACACAAGGACTTAAGCTCTCACGTACATGCCCATTCCCAATGAGGTGTTGTACTTGCCTTTGTATTTCTTTGGTATCTCTGGGGTTGACGCGATATGGTGCCTTGTTCAGTAAAGGTGCGTCGGGGATGAGGTCGATGCAGTGTTCGATGCCACAAAGTGGAGGTAGTTTGAGTGGTAGCTCATCCGGAAATACATCCGCAAACTCCTACTATAGATTATATAACACTAGAGGTAGATCGTGAGAGGTGTTAGTTCTTGTTGCTTCGTATTTTCACACTAGGACATGGTGCATATATAACACTCGATGGGTTCTCACACACTTCTCTCATGTCTCTTTTGGTAGCTAAAAGCACTAAGTTTTTCTTGTCGCCCATCGTGGAAGCACTATTTTTTTGTCTTGTGGTGCTCACTCTCTTTTTGGTGGCTCACTCTCTCACTATTCTCTCCACAATGGGTGGATGCTTGCTTGTCAGCGATCACTTGACTTGGCGACATGGGTCATAGAACGTACTCCTTTCCATTCATCTTGACGCTATAGTGATTGGTTCACCCATTGTGGATGACGTTGCAGTTAAATTGCCAAGGTCATCCAAGTAGGAGGTGGAAAACGTACATGGGAACCACATCACACTCCAATGTGTCTTTGTATACACCAATCTTGAAGGAGACTTGAACGGTGTGCTCCACTTGAATGGTGACGGAGTCGCTTAGCCGTGGTTAGATATCTTAATTCTTCTTTCGTAGTTTTGGATGCTTGTGAGAGGGGTTAATCATAAGTGGGAGCCTTGTGCAAGTAAGGACAACACCCAAGCACCGGTCCACCCACATATCAAACTATCAAATTAACGAACGTGAATCATATGAGCATGATGAAAACTAACTTGACAGTAATACCCATGTGTCCTCGGGAGTACTTTGCTTTATATAAGAGTTCGTCCAGGCTTATCCTTTGTTATAGAAAGGATTGGGACACCTTGATGCACACTTGCCACACTTGTTACTTCTTACATGTTACAAATTATCTTATCACAAAAATATATATCATCGATAATTTCAGTGCCTGCAGAAAATACCTTGCTTAAAACCGTTTGTCATTTCTTCGGCTCCTTGTTGGGTTCGACACTCTTACTTATCGAACGGACTACGATGATCCCCTATACTTGTGGGTCATCAAGAATCTTTTCTGGCGCTATTGCCAGGGAGTGAAGCACTTCTGGTGAGTGGAATTTGGTAAGCAAAAATTTATATTACGTGCTGAAATTTACTGTCACTTGTCACTATGGAAAATCATCATTTGAGGGGCTTGTTAAGGGTATCTTCACTTCATCCAGAAGAGCAAAGAGTTGCTCCTCAACCTACTGCGAGGACTGAAATATTTATTATGAAATTCCTTCGGGTATGATATAGAAACTGCTAGCTAATCCTTATCCAGGAGACGCAACACTACATCCTGATATGCATATAATCTATGTGGATGAAGTTTGTGGATTATTTAAGCTTGCAGGTTTACCCGAGGCTGAAGTCAAGAAGAAGGTCTTCCCTTTATCTTTGAAGGTGGAGGCGTTGACATGGTATAGGCTATGTGATGATATTGGAGCTTGGAATCACAAACGATTGAAATTGGAATTTCATCAGAAGTTTTATCCTATGCATCTGGTTCATCATGATCGGAATTATATATATAATTTTTGGCCTCATGAAGGAGAAAGTATCGCTCAAGCTTGGGGGAGGCTTAAGTCCATGTTATATTCATATCATGATCTCTCAAGAGAAAGTATTATTCAGAATTTTTATGCTTGGCTTTCTCATAATGATCAACCCATGCTCGATACTTCTTGTAACGGTTCTTTTATGAAGAAGACTATTGAATTCAGATGGGTTCTTTTGGAAAGAATTAAATGCAACTCTAAAGATTGGGAGCTCGAAGAAGGTAAGGAGTCAGGTATAAACCTTAAGTTTGATTGTGTCAATCTTTCATGGATACCGATATTTTTCATGAATTTAGCACTAAATATGGACTTGACTCTGAGATAGTAGCTTCTTTCTGTGAATCATTTGCTAGTCATCTTGATCTCCCTAAAGAGAATTAGTTTAAATATCATCGTCCATTGAAATAAAAGTAGTAGAACCTATTAAAGCTAAAGAAGAAGAAACCATTACTTATAATGTTGATCCAGTTACTCCTACTGCTTAATTATGTTGAGAAACCACATTTTCTTGTTAGGATAAAAGATCATGCTAAAGCTTCAGCTATAGTCCATAAAAGTTATACAAGAACACCTATACCCTCTGAACAAATTAAAGTAGAACCTAGTGTTGCTATGGTTAAAGATCTCTTGGGTGAAAATATTGATGGGCATGTTATTTACTTATGCGATGAAGCTGCTAGAATTGCTAAACCATATGAAAAAGATAAACATAGACCTGTTGTTGGCATGCCAATTGTCTCTGTTAAAATAGGAGATCATTTTTATGATGGCTTATGTGATTTGGCTGCTAGTGTGAGTGCCATCCCTTTTACTTTATATAAAGAAATTATGAATGATATTGCACCTACGGAAATAGAAGATATTGATGTTACTATTAAGCTTGCTAATAGAGATATTGTCATGCCACTTGAGATTGTTAGAGATGTTGAAGTCTTATGTGGGAAAATCAAATACTCTACTGATTTCTAGTTCTTGGTTCCCCACAAGATGATTTTGTCCCATTATATTTGGAAGACCTTTCTTAAACACTGTTAATGCTAAGATAGATTGTGAGAAATAAACTGTTAGTGTAAGTTTTGGGGATGTGTCTCATAAGTTTAATTTCTCCAAATTCTGTAGACATCCTCGTGATAAATAATTACCTAGTAAAGATGAAATTATATGTCTTGTTCTATTTTCATGCCTCCTACTGACCCTTTAGAACAATATTTACTAGACCATGAAAATGATATGTTTATGGATGAATGAAACGAAATAGATGAAACATTCTTTAAACAAATGCCTGTTTTGAAACACAATTTGCCAGTTGAGACTCTTGGAGATCCTCTTCCACCATAGAGTGATCCTGTGTTCGATCTTAAACAATTACCTGGTACTTTGAAATATGCTTATCTTGATGAAAAAAGATATATCATGTTATTATTAGTGCTAACCTTCTAGAGCACGAAGAAAAGAGATTATTGAAAACTCTGAGGAATCACCGTGTCGCTATGGAATATACTCTTGATGATCTTAAAGGCATTAGTCCCACTTTATGTCAACATAAAATTAATATGGAGCATGATGCTAAACCAGTTGTCGATCACTAGCGATGATTAAATCCTAAGATGAAGGAAGTGGTAAGAAATGATATATTAAAGCTTCTAGAAGCAGGTATAATTTATCCTATTGTTGATAGTTGATACGTCTCTGACATATCTATAATTTATGAGGTATTCATGCCATATTTACAACAATTTTGTATGTTTTTGGCATGATTTGATTAGAACTAACCCGGACTGACAATGTTTTCAGTAGAACTACCATGATGTCATTTTTTGTGCAGAAATAAAAGTTCTTGGAATGGGCTGAAAATTTATGGTGATTTTTTATGGACCAAAAGAGAACCCCGAAGAACAATAGTTGGACCAGAAGCTTCACGAGGAGATGCGTATGGGATAAAGGGGACTTGATGCTTTAATCCTATGGTTGGGTTTTACCTTAATGATCTTTAGTAGTTGCGCATGCGTGCTAGAGTTCCAATCATAAGTGCATATGATCCAAGTAGATAAAGTATGTTAGCTTATGCCTCTCCCTCATATAAAATTGCAAAAACAACCACCGATCTTGTTAACAATTGCTTAGGGTAATTCCGCACACTGAGCCATCACTAGTCCACACTCGCTATTTATAATATATAGTAATATATTCTAAATTTATGTTAACATCACCTATTTTTATATTTTAGCTCTCCAATATCATGCAAAGTTATCCTCTTCATACCCACAACGTAGTTTTATTTCTCATTTCTAGATGGAAGGAAACGTTCGGTGTACGTAGAGTCGTATCAGTGGCAGATAGGATTTGAGAGAATATTGATCTTACCTTTAGCTCCTTGTGGGTTCGACACTCCATACTTATCACTTCCACCTTTGGAAAGTGCTACAATGATTCCTTGCACTTGGGGATTATCAAGCTCTTTTCTGGCGCCGTTGCCGGGGAGCAATAGCATGGGGTTTATATTCTCGTGTGTGCTTGTTTGCTTTCTTCACTAAGTAGATTTTGTTTTCCCTTTTTTTGATTTTGTTTTATTTAGTTGTGGGTGAAACAAACAAAAAAATTAAATAATTCAAAATACAAAAAAATTGCTTGCCTCTTATGCCTAAAAACTTTTTCAAAAAGAGAAGTGATTGGAAGGTTATACATTGGAGAAGTGAGGGTCAACCTTGAACACTTGTGTTCATGCTCATGGAAATAATGTAGAATTTTTCTTGGAATTCTCTCCAAAAAATTATCCTCTTGTATATATCCATTGTATTATAAAAATAATGTGCCAAGTTTTAGTTTTAGGATGGTTAGATTGCTTGTTTTCTATGTGCGGTGCAAAACAGAAACTTTGGCTGTAGTGCGTGAATTTTAGTTTTTTACTAGAGCGTCAAAAGTTTTTGAAATGTTTACACAGTAAATCTATGCAAATTGTTCACTTTGTCCTAAGTTTTTAGAATTTTTTGATTTAGATAAGTATACGAAGTTTCCAGATTGCTACAGACTATCCTGTTTTAGACAGATTCTATTTTCTATGTGTTGTTCGCTTATTTTGATGAATCTATGGGTAGTATCGGGGGGTAATAACCATGGTGAAGTTGGAATACATTAGATATAATACTAATATGAAATTGGAATGAGTTTACAAGAATACCTTAAAGTATTGGTTTGCTTTTATTATACTAACGGATCTCACAAGGTTTTTTTTATGTTTTATGTGGATGAAGTATTCTAAGATCGAGGAGTTATTGATATGATAAGAATAAGGAGAGGCAAGAGTTCAATCTTGGGAGTTCCTAAGGCACCCCAAGTAAATATTTCAAGGATACTCAAGCATCTAAGCTTGGGGATGCCCCGGTTGGCATCCCATCTTTATTCCTCAACAATTATTGGTATACCTCGGTTTTTGTTTTGTTCACATGATATGTGTCTTTTGAGTTTATTTTTCCTTTCTTTTCGTTTATGAACCATGCTAGTATGAGATAGTCCTTCATTAATTTATATAATGCTTCATGCGCTTCACTTAAATCTTTTGAATATGGCTTTATAGAATGCTCTTTGTGCTTCACTTAAATATTTTGAGTATGGCTTTATCGAATGCTTCGTGTGATTCACTTATATATTTTGAGCTTGGATGTTGGTAAATCTATATTAATTGTACACTGCTCCATGAACATCACTTATATCTTTTGGAGTATGAATAAGACTATCATTGAAATTGGGCTTGGAAGAGTATCATTAAAATACCATGCCTAGCTAGGGGCGTTAAGCAATAGCGCTTGTTGGGAGGCAACCCAATTTTTTTAGTTTTTGGTTCTGTTTTTCAATAAATACACATTATTTCCTCTATAGTAATTGTGTTTTGGTGTTTTAATTAGTGTTTGGTCCAGGTAAGACCTTTGGGATGACTTACGGTGATAGTTGATTTGATCTTGCTGAAAACATAAACTTTTGCGCCCAGTAAAATAATTTTCAAAAATCACATAAGTGTGCTTTTGATCTGAATTATTTACACAAGATTTATATACAATATTCCTAGGATGTCCTAATTTTTCATAATTTGTGGAGCAACAGAAGTATGCTTGTTGTTCAGATCATTACAGACTATTCTGTTTTTGACAGATTCTGTTTTCAATGCACCGTTTGCTTGTTTTCTAGTTTCTATGGCTTATATTGCTCAATGTAAATTCTAGAAATGATATGGTTCAGTAGGCATTGTGTGAGAACAATTATGAATCTTATCTTGACAATACCAAAGTGTGATTTGCTCTTTATCATACTAACCCATCTCACGAACTTCTGTTAAGTTTTGTCTGATTGAAGTTTTCATGTTTTGGGTGAGATATCGACATGAGGAGAATAAGGAGTGGAAAGACACTAAGCTTGGGGGTGCCCAAGGCACCCGAAGGTAATATTCAAGGAAGACTCAACCACCTAAGCTTGGGGATGCTCCGGAAGGCATCCCCTCTTTCGTCTTCAAAACCATCGGTATACCTAACTCGGAGCTATATTTTTATTCGTCACATGATATGTGTTTTTCTTGGAGCGTATTTTCATTTTACTTGTTGTTTTAATAAAATCATTGGATCTGAAATCTTGAATGAGAAAGAGTCCTCACATGGCTATTTAACTATTTGACTACTCATTGATCTCCACTTATATCTTTCTGGAGAAGTTTTGTCATTTACTCTCGTGTTTCACTTATATTCTATGAGTAAATGGTTGAATGAATTAAATTTGATAAATCTAAAATTATATATGTTTCATATGCTTATCCCATGGGGATTCATTCACATATAAGAAGTATAGGTTGTAAAATTTATTGAAAGTTAGCAAACACAACATTGGTCACTTGAACAATTCATGAAAGAATATTGAAGGGAGAGAGATTTCACATATAAATATACTATCTTGGACATCTTCTATGATTGTGAGCCCCATTAATTATTTTCAAACTTGAGAAAATTAGTTGAAGTTGGACAAGGAAGACAACGTAATTGAAAGTGCGTTATATCGACTAGAGGGAGGGTGAATAGGCGATTTTTATGAAAGTCTTCAAAACGTGGAAGTTATGAGGACAAACGATAGAAATAAACCTATTACCCTGCAGCAGAAGGTAGACTACACCAGGCAAGCCATAGTCAAGTATTCAATAGAGTGAAAGCATAATGACTAATAGCAGCAATGTAGTAAGGATCAGATAGGAAGATATTGTCAAGCCACACAGAACACGCAGTCACTCAGTGAAGACAAAAGATAGTGCGAACATACAATGCCTTCACAAGGAGTAACAGTAAGTAAAGGGAAGGGAAGATGAAACCAGTGACTCGCTAAAGACAATGATTTGTTGGACCAGTTCCAGTTGTTGTGACAACTGTACGTCTGGTTAGGGCGGCTAGGTATTTAAACCTTAGGACACACAGTCCCGGACACCCAGTCCTAAACACGCAGCTCAGGACACCCAGTCCTCACCGTATTCCCCTTGAGCTAAGGTCACACAGACCTCGCCCAATCACTCTGGTAAGTCTTCAAGGTAGACTCCCAAACCTTCACAGACTTTGTTCACCGGCAATCCACAATGTCTCTTGGATGCTCAGAACGCGACGCCTAATCGGCTGGAGGATGCACAGTCCTCAAGTGTAATAAGTCTTCAGATCACACAGACAAGAAGACTTAAGTGATGCCTAATTCTCTTTGGCTCTGGGTGGTTAGGGCTTTATCCTCGCAAGGAATTCTCTCTCAAAGGCTTTGAGGTGGGTTGCTCTCAAACACAAAAGCCGTACTCTGAATCTGAGGAGCCAACCGTTTATGGTTGTAGGGGGTGGGCTATTTATAGCCACTTGGCAACCCGACCTGATTTGTCCGAAATGACCCTGGGTCACTAAGGAACTGACATGTGTTCCAATGGTCAGATTTCAAACTCACACGGCAACTTTACTTGGGCTTCAACCAAAGCTGACTTGCCCGACTCTGGACAATATTCGCTCTCAAAGTCTTCACTCGAAGACATAGGTTTTGTTTAAGCATCACTTCAGTTATTCTGACTGGTTCTCTTGGACCCCACTTAACAGTACGTTGGTTCCTATGACTCAACATAGAAGAAAGATAACTACGAAAGATCTAAGTCTTGGAGCTCCATAGGCTTCATGTGGTGTCTTCTCTTGTCATAGTCTTCAATGTGAATATCTACATATACCACCTTTGACTTCAGTGTCTTCATACATTTTTAGGGGTCATCTCTGGTAGGAAAACCGAATCAATGAGGGGCTTCTACCTGTGTTATCCTGCAATTCTCACAAACACATTAGTCCCTCAACTAGGTTTGTCGTCAATACTCCAAAACCAACTAGGGGTGGCACTAGATGCACTTACAATCTCCCCCTTTTTGGTGAATGATGACAAACTAGTTGAAGTTTTCAACGGGGAATATAATCTGTGAAATTGTAAAGGATAAGGAATTGTCTTCATAAGTTGCAAGGGCTCCCCCTAAAGATGTGCATATAAGTAATTTGCTTTTGGAATGCAAATGCACATGGCAGGTTGTACTTGTGGAGATCCACTTCAACTTATAATGACAATCCACTATGCATGTGAAAGTATATGAAGATAATGACATGCATAATGGAAAATGGACGTCTGCAGAATGATCTAAGTGCGGAATTTATCGTCGCACATGCGGAATTTATCATCACAACACAAGGTGGCAGATAAGTAGCAGACGACCATCAAGTTTAAGTGTTACAACTCAAAGAACCAAATGTAGCAAAATGAGAGTTGTAAGCACGAAGCAAAATATAAAGCACCCGCCCATATGGACCCGCTTGAAGACTATCAACCTCATATGCTTCTCCCCCTTTTGTCAGTAAGGACCAAAAAGGTTTGAAGATATAGAGCATCTACTCGTTCCCATGAGGAGTAGGTGAAGCAGCAGGGTCGTTGGTGGTGTTTGGCAGTGCTGAAGAGCTTGGAGCAAAGTCGAAGCGTGCTGAAGGAGGTGGCGGTGAAGTAGCATCGTCTTCATCCTCAATCACTCTGGCATTCACAGTTGTAGCAGAGGAAGAGAACTCAGAGTCTTCAAGGGATGGAGTTCGTCGCAGCACTGCCCTTCGAGGAGGTGTGGAGTCAAACTTGAATCGCTCAGTGAAGCCATCCTCTTGAAGATCATCTTCAGAACACATCAGCGTTAGCCCTTTCCATGTGCGGCGAGAGGTTTCATGGGCAACAAAAGCATTCTTGGTGGCAAGATTGCGAATGCGATTAACATCCACCAAGAGGCTTTGCATCTGATGCTTCAGCCAGTCATGATGCCTATCCTGTTTCTGATGAAGAGCCACAAGAAGCTCTCGGTCGTTGAGAACACGAGTGCGCTTCTTGGGTCATGGAGCAGTTGTACTGTCAGTGGCTTCAGTGAGAGCAGGATGCGGTGCACATGTAGTGCCAGCCAAAGGATACACACGAGTTACGGCTTCCATGCCATCAACGTTCTGAGTGAAACTTTGATGCTCTGCATTCTGAAGACTGAGAGGTTCCTTGGCAGGCTCAAGATAGATGGCTTCAATAGACATATCCACATCAGGCAAAAAGATCCGATGGTTGCGGCCGAGGGCTGATATGAGATAGCGGAGTGAAGTTTGATCAGCCGCATCACCCAAGGGGCGTAGAACTTCAAACCAAATAGATCAGAGCCAGATGCAGCAAGTTGGCGAATGAAGAAATCCTGTGTATTGAAGCATTTTCCATGAAGAATGTAGAAGACCAAAGTCTTCATTGCACCTTCCAGCTTGGCATGGGGAGAATGTCCTTTGATTGGCCAGAGAGTTCGCCTTATGATGTGATAAATGGTTCTTGGCAGATACTCAAGGTCTTCAACGAAGAACTCCATGGGATAAGCAGCATCTTGGGGCAATGGCTTCATCATACTGAGCATCTGACTCATATTAGGTTCAGTCTTCTGAAAGATGCTCTCAATAGCTTCACTATGAAGCTGACAGCCATGCTCGTAGAGATCGCCAGGAGTGGGCAAACCAGTGAGCTCAATGATGTCAAAGGCTTTGGCTTCATGATGAACGTTTCCTGTCATCCACTCCAGGACCCAAGTCTTTGGATCTCTGCTATACCCGCGGATGTGAAGTGTGGCATAGAATTGGAGCAGCAACTCTTCATTCCAATACTCTTGGTCAGTGACGAACGGCAGTAGTCCAACCTCTTTGAAGCAATCCAGAGCTTCTTCCAGATAGGGCAGACCAGCTATTGCTTCAATGTCAAGGCGCTTGTGTGGGAAGATGCGACCTTGGTTGTAAAGAATGCATGAGTAATAGCTTTGCTGCGGATAACTCCAGAACCGATCAGATGATATTCTTTCCCTGGAGTAGGGGTTCCTGGAGCTGTTGAAGAATGTGTTGTCTGCTCTGAAGCCATTGATATTGAAGGAGCCAGGTGCTGATGCAGGACCTGGGAACCTTGGCAATCTTGGGATTGGCTTCTGTACCTGAGGCCTGTGCTCAACATGATAGTCGAATTGGGGACCAACAGCAGGCTCAGGAACAGAAGTTGTGGGATCAGTGGCTTCGCTGACTTCTGGTGCTTTTGTTGGTGAGGGCTCCACATTAGCTTCAGCCATGACAGCGTCAGTGGCTTCAGTGGTGTTGGTGGTGGCAGCCTCAAGATGTTCAACCTCCACTTGACGAGCAGGAGGATCGGTCACGATCACGTTCTCCTCGAGAATTGCTTCTTGGTGGGACAGGGGAGTGGCAACTTGTGGGACTTCTTCTTCCGCGGCTGATGCAGCCGGATTGTCTTCAGCAGAGACTTGAGGCCTTGGACCTTTGCGAAGCCTGCACAATGCGGGTGACGCCTGTGGAGTTGCTGTTGGCTGGGCCTCAAGGTCTTCATTCTCTTGTGGGCGATCCGCCCATGAAGCATCCTGTGCAATTGGCATCAGTGGACGACCAATGCTGATGAGTTCGCTGTGCGTTAGCACAGGTGATGATACCTGTTGGTGTTCTAGCTGAGGAAGGGAGGCATCATCTTCAACATGGTCATGATGACCAATGTCTTCAGCAGCGATGGGATCAGCTGCTGGAAAGTCTTCAGCTTCATGAGCCTCTGTGAAAGCAGGCTCATGGACAGTCAATTGACGTTCTTGTGGATCGGCGTTGGGGTGAACCATGGAAATGGGTTCAACAATCAAGGGCTCTATGGGAGCAGCCCGTTCCTTCTTGGTCATTCTTTTCTTCTTGGCGGGGGCAGTAGCAGAGGCTTCAGGATGTTTTCTCTTCCTTGCTTCAGCCTCAGCAGTCCTGGTCTTCTTCAGTTCTGAAGCGGTTGACCTGACCTTTGGCTTCGGGCCAGTCATGCTAGTTGGGAAGACAAGGGGATCTGCCTCCTGCCTTGGTGCTTCAGGTTCAGCCATAGTGGGCTACTTTTGCTTCTTGGCAGCCATCCTGGGGTCGATGCCAGGACGCCCAATGGCCTTGCGCTTCTCAGCCTCATTGTAGGCTTGCACACACCTATCAGCCAGGACCTTCATGCGCTCACGAGAACCCTGAGCTTCTGCACGTTTCTTTAGAAAGGCTTCCTTGAGCTCGTGTAGCATACTCTTGAAATTCTTCACGTCTTGCATGCTGAGCTTGACCATATGCTTCTTGAACTGAGATTTCTCAAAGTCAATCTTCTGCTTCAGTTCAACAATGCGCTGTGCGATAGCTAACTCTGGAGCAATGGCGCCATGGAAGGCGACACTGAGGCCAATGGGTAGTTGAAGATCGTCGAAGCTAATGTTTGGCGTGTCAAACCATTCATCAATGAAGTTGTGGATGATTGTTACATCAAAGAGAGGCAGATCATTGAAGATTTCTTCTTCTTCTTTGCTTTTGATGAGTTGCTCAAGAGCGTCATCTGCAAGATCTTCATCACTTGACAGATCAATGGCATCATTGCGCGGAATGGCAGCAACTGTTAGCTCTTGGCCGGTGTGTGGCAGAGGCATCTTGTCCTTCTGGGGCTCGGAGATGCGTGATAAATCTTCGGACTGCACACTGTCTTCAGGAGGTGCAGTTGCCAGTTGCTTCGCCCGTGAGATTGTTGGTGAAGGGGCAGGCTTTGAAGCTTTAGGCTTCTTCAACTTCTTTGGCTTCGACGCTGCAGGCGCTTCATCTGATTCAGCATCAGCTTCAAGCTCATTCACTGCAGTCCCTTGAACCAAGATATGGGTGATGAGGCCTTCAAGGTTGTAGAAAGGACCGACGACATTGGGTTCTGCATCTCGTGTGCCATCAGCCCTTGGAGCTGAGGGACCAGGGTTGAAGTCTAGTCCCAATGTCTTCTTGTTTTGCTTCGCTGAGTTCTGGGCAAACTGGAAGTTGCACTTGAACAGAATGTCGTCACGACACCATAGTAGTGACGATGGGTGTGCATCAACAGGCTGTGGCCCACAGACCATGCAGGGATAGAAGCCTTGTTCAATGGCTTCATCTCTGGACCTGGGTTGAAGATTCTTGTATAGGATGTCTCCCCACGATCTCTTGATGGCATTTTTCTCAGCATATTCCTGGGTTACAAATCGGTATTTGAACCATTGTTCTGCCCAATATCTTCGAATCCATTGGATTCGGGTCTTGCGCTGATTGTAATCCTCTTCAGGATATGTCTTGTACAGTTCTGAGAGGTCATCTGGCAGATCTCTAGATGTTTCTCTACGACGCTTTCTGCCACCCTTCCTTGCTGATTTCTCTGAAGCCATGACCTTTAAACTGAAAGGCTTCAACACGTTCAAAGGCTTCAAAGATTTTCGCTTGCTGGACAAACAGGAACTTGCTTCGGGAGAATTTATATGATGCTGTAAGAATTCTGCAAATAAATGCAGACTATGAGAACCAAGGGATTCTCCCACGGACATGTACCTGTGACAGCATTAAGGTGCGAGGGAAGGGGAAGAGGTCATATGCATTCTCAGAAGATTTTGAATATAAATCAGTTTAGAAGACATTGACCTCATCGTGCGAAGACATTCACTCATAGATAAGGAGTTGGTTCCAGATTTGTACGAATCCAGAGATCAGTACAAGTGAGGAATCTAACTACTTTGTGAAGCATAAGTGAATATACTAGGCATGTTATGAGATGCAGTATGAGAGAGATCTAACTTGTGTGAATAGAAACTGCTTGTGGTAGAAAGTGACAAAGCCATATGATCAACGGTGCCGTAAAAAGGAAGTTTTATTTACCACACTAAGAACTGCTAGACGGAGTGGAAGATGAGGCCAAGCAGTTCGATCTTCTGTGGCCTAACTTGGCGACGGAGGACACCTACGGCGATGGCGGAGAGGACGATGTCCGCGGTCGGCGTGAAGACGACGTCGGAGAGGTTGCGGCAGCGAAGCGCTTCGTCGCCGGCGCCGTCGAGGGCTAGCGGTGGCGCTAGGGTTCATGCGAGAGTGGAAGAAGAGATAATGACCGCCGTGAAGTGTGTATTTATAGGTACAGGGGCGGCACTGCGTTATTACACAGGTGCCCCAGGAGATTCGCATCTGAGGAACACGTGGCCATCATGTAGAATTTTGGGGTTTGTTCCACGTCCCACACACACCTGGATTGTCGGGTGGTCGTTCCTACTTCTTCGGGTTTCATGTGGAGGAATGAGCATTGAAAGTGGACTTAAGGTTTGTCTTTGTATCTTCTGCTGACAAGGATGCAGAGAAGACATTCGGCAGTTTCAATAGAATGCATATGATTTGGAGAGATAGAGTTTGAGATAGATAGCATAGAGAGGTTAGGGTCCGATCACATTCACTTAGTTTAAAAGATTCAACAAGAAGACATAGCTATAAGTGAATGCTGTAGAGGACAGAACACTAGTATATATATATATATAATCAACATAGTGAAGATAATCATGAAGACATGTTGAGATTGAAGCCAAACCAAATGTGAAGACATAGCAAGGTAACGCCATGAGTGAAACACTTCAAAATAGAACATTTGGTGGTGGCGTTACCCATCGTATAGGAAGTATTAGACCCAGACACCGCGCACAATTATCGTGGCGCTCCGAAGTCAAATTCCACATTAATGTATTCACACTTAGAATGTATGTCTTCATTGATTGAAGATATACTTTACTATGTGTGTTGCACATCTAAGTCATCAATATGCATAAGGGTTAGGATGTGTGCCTGATCATAGGACATTTGAGGATTCCAGGATATTTAGCTCACACCGTAACTTGCAAAATCTCTTCTCATCCAAGGGCTTGGTGAAGATATCTGCCAATTGCTCTTCAGTGTTGACATGTATGATATCAATATCTTCCTTCACAACATGATCTCTGAGAAAGTGATGACGAATTTGAATGTGCTTTGTCTTCGAGTGCTGAACTGGGTTGTTGGCAATCTTGATGGCGCTTTCGTTGTCGCAGTAGAGTGGCACTTGCTTTAGATGAATGCCATAGTCTTTGAGCGTTTGCTTCATCCACAGAAGCTGAGCGCAGCAAGATCCAGCAGCAATGTATTCAGATTCAGCAGTGGAGAGAGATACATAGTTCTGCTTCTTTGAAGACCAACATACAAGTGATCGTCCCAGAAAGTGACATGTGCCTGATGTAGACTTGCGATCAACTTTGTCACTAGCATAATCAGCATCCGAGAATCCAACCAGATCAAACTCTGAGCCCTTTGGATACCATAATCCTAGAGTTGGGGTGTGAGCCAAATATCAAAGAATTCGCTTCACAGCTAAGTGATGCGACTCCTTTGGTGCCGCTTGAAATCGAGCACACATGCAAACACTAAGCATAATATCTGGCCTAGATGCACATAGATAAAGTAAAGAACCAATCATGGAGCGGTATACCTTTTGATCGAACTCTTTACCATTGTCGTCGGGACCCAGATGATGCTTGGCTGGCATTGGCGTCGTGAAGCCTTTGCAGTCTTGCATACCGAACTTCTTCAGGCAATCTTTGAGATACTTCTCTTGAGATATGAAGATGTCGTTGCGTTGCTGTCATATTTGAAGACCGAGAAAGAACTTCAGCTCTCCCATCATAGACATTTGATATTGCTCTTGCATCATATATCCAAACTCTTCACTGTACTTCTGATTGGTGCAGCCGAAGATAATGTCATCCACATATATTTCGCACACAAACAGTTCACCATCATATGTCTTCGTGAAGAGAGTGGGGTGGAGAGAACCAGGTATGAAGCCTTTGCTCTTCAGGAAGTATTTGAGTGTGTCATACCAGGCCCGAGGGGCTTGTTTGAGGCCATACAGTGCCTTGTTGAGCTTGTATACCATGTCAGGATGTTTTGGATCTTCAAAGCCATGAGGTTGTGCAACATACACTTCTTCTTCAATCTTGCCATTGAGGAAGGCGCTCTTCACATCCATTTGATAAATAGGTATGTTGTGATGATTTGCATAGGCCAGCAGTATGCGTATGGCTTCAAGTCTAGCCACAGGAGCAAATGTTTCATCGAAGTCAATGCCTTCCACTTGAGTATATCCTTGAGCAACGAGACGAGCTTTGTTTCTGACAACTTGACCATGCTCATCTTGCTTGTTGCGGTATATCCATTTGGTGCCTATTATGTTGTGCTTCCGAGGATCGGGACGCTTGACCAGTTCCCATACATTATTCAGCTCAAACTGTTGAAGCTCGTCTTGCATAGCTTGAATCCATTCAGGTTCCATGAAGGCTTCTTCAACTTTCTTGGGTTCTGTTATTGAGACGAATGCGAAGTGCCCATAGAAATTTGCTAGCTGAGTTGCCCTTGAACGAGTGAGTGGACCGGGTGCATTGATGCTATCAATTTTTCTTTCAATCTGCACTTCATTGGCAACGCGAGGATGTACAGGGCGAAGATTTTGCTCTTGCTGATCATTGTCGTTGTCAGAAGGAATGTCTTCAGGCTGAGCATTGTCTTCATGTTGATCAGGTGCTGCGATGATAAGTTCTTCTTCAGGATGAGCTTCAGAAGGTATAATTTCTCCAGTTCCCATTAGCTTGATTGATTCACCGGATGGAACTTCATCTAGCACATTTGGCAGTTTCTCTCTTTGTGAGCCGTTTGTCTCATCGAACCGCACATCCACTGTTTCAACCACTTTGTAATGAAAGAGATTGAAGACTCTGTAGGAGTGCGAATCCTTTCCATATCCAAGCATAAAACCCTCATGTGCTTTTGGTGCAAACTTTGAGGTGTGATGTGGGTCCTTGATCCAGCACCCGGCGCCAAATACTCTGAAGTAACTGACATTTGGCTTCTTGCCAGTAAGGAGCTCATAAGATGTCTTGTTTAGAAGCTTGTGAAGATAAACACGATTGATTGTATGGCATGCAATATCAATGGCTTCAGGCCAGAATTTTCTTGGAGTCTTGTATTCATCTAGCATCGTTCTGGCCATCTCAATGAGTGTTCTGTTCTTGCGTTCGACGACCCCATTCTGCTGTGGCGTGTACGGGGCTGAGAATTCATGTGTGATGCCCAAGGTATCAAGATATATATCAAGGCCAGTGTTCTTGAATTTAGTGCCATTATCACTTCTGATATGCTTTATCTTGGCGCCATAGTTGTTCATTGCTCGATTGGCAAAGCGTCTGAAGACATCCTGCACTTCAGTCTTGTAAAGGATTATGTGCACCCAAGTATATCTAGAATAATCATCAACAATGACAAAGCCATAGAGACAAGCAGTAGTAGTAAGAGTTGAGTAATGAGTGGAACCGAAAAGATCCATGTGAAGCAGTTCGAAGGGTCGAGTAGTGGTCATGATTGTCTTCGAGGGATGTTTGGCCCTCGTCATCTTTCCTGCCTCACAGGCACCGCATAAGTGATCTTTCTTGAACTTGACGCCCTTGATGCCTATGACATGCTTCTTCTTTGCCAGGGTGTGGAGGTTCCTCATGCCAGCATGCCCAAGCCTCCGATGCCAGAGCCAGCATTCTGAAGCTTTTGCTAGAAGACATACGACAAGCTGTGGTCCTGCTGAGAAATCTACCACGTACAAATCATCTTTTCGATACCCTTCAAATACTAGAGACTTGTCAGATTCCATTAGAACAAGGCAACGATATTTTCCAAATATTATGATCATGTTTAAATCGCAAAGCATTGAGACAGGCATTAAGTTGAAGCCAAGGGATTTAACAAGCATGACTTTATCCATGTGTTGATCCCTTGAGATTGCAACTCTACCTAGACCCAATACCTTACTTTTACCAGTGTCAGCAAATGTGATGTGGCTCTTGTCGGATGGACGTAAGGTTGAGTCCATAAGAAGGCTTCTTTTGCCAGTCATGTGATTTGTACACCCACTATCAATAATCCATTCTGAAGACGCTGGTGTCGTACCCTATAGTGCAGTTAGGGGGATAGGCTTCACAAAGAGCATTGTGAAGCAAAAACATTTGACGAACCAGTGGGTTATGAAATCTTAGATCCAGATTAGGACTAATAGGGAGAGTAGCAAGCGATTCAGGAATGAAGTACATAGTAAGACCATTCGGGCATTTGATCTTGCGCCCTACAAGATGTTTAAGATCCCCAAAAATAGCATCAGACGATTTTGGTTTTCTGCTGGAGACCTTTCCCTGCAAAAGAGAGTTAAGCTTTCTTAGCCACCCACATCTTCGAGGGTGGCTTAGAAGCAATAAGTCTAAGTGCAGCATCTGAGAACTTTGGCTTTGGAGCCCTAGCAAACAGTCTTGCAGGCGGACAATAGTACTCATAAGAATAAGCAGAATAGTTCTTGGTCTTATGAACATGGCGGTTTGATGAACCGCTCTCATATTCATATGCCTGAGTATGGTTTCCCTGCCAAACATTTGCGTTAGTGCGACTCAGGTGAGTCCTCTGTCTGTATGAAGCCTTTGGACCGTATGAAGCCTTTGGTCTGAGGTTTGTCTTCTTCACGTGAGGTGTCATGATGACATTCATAGGAAGATTCTCCAGACACCTTTTCGGAACCCAGATCTTCTTCATAGGCGGTCCATTCCTGCAGTTAGTACCAATGTACCTGGCAAACACTTCACCATTCTGATTCTTAAACAGTTTATAGTTTCCATCAAGGGATTCATCAATGATAATGGGGTTAGCACAAGTGAAGCCAGATAGATTGGATGGATCTGCTGAAGGTTCCTTTGCAGCAACCCACGTGGTTTTGGGGTACTGCTCAGGTTTCCAGTAAGAGCCATCAGCATTCATTTTCCCTACGAACCCAACACCCTCTTTCCTCGGGTTTCGGTTTAGAATCTGCTTTTTGAGGACATCACATAGTGTCTGATGCCCTTTAAGACTTTTGTACATCCCTATTTCAAGCAATGTCTTCAACCTAGCATTCTCATCAGTAATAGCAGTGGTATCCTCAGCAGAGGGGTTAGTTACCACATCAACAGTTGAAGATATTGCAACAGTAGTAGCAGTAGAACATTCAGCAACAGAAGTAGCATTATCACACTCAATGCATTTAAGACATGGTGATTCAAATCCTTCCTGAGCGGAACTGATCTATTTGGCACGAAGTGACTCATTTTCCTTTTGAAGATCTTCATGAGCCGCTCTCAATTTCTCAAGATCTTGCTTCCTTTGAAGATAATCATAGGAAAGCTTTTCATGAGTTGTTGAGAGAGTTTCATGACGACTTTCAAGTTCCTCATACTTAACGTGAAGATTTTTTATGTCTTCAATTAAGGATTCAGATCGAGTCATTTCAGCACCTAACAGATCATCGCTTCTGTCTAACAGTTTTTGAATATGTTCCATAGCTTTCTGTTGTTCAGTTGCAATTTTAGCAAGTGTTTTGTAGCTGGGTTTTGAACCACAATCAGAGTCATTGTCACTAGATGTTTGATAGTGAGTAGTGCGTGTGTTTACCTTGGCACCGCGTGCCATGAAGCAGTAGGTAGAAGCGGAGTAGTCCTTGTCATTTGCATCGGTGTCGGTGATGAAGTCATTGTCTTTAGTGTTGAAGATGGACTTGGCAACGTATGCTGTAGCCAGACTTGCGACACCTGAATCGGACTCCTCCTCAGACTCCACCTCCGCCTCCTCAGAAGCGGACTCCTCCTCTGAATCCATTTCCTTGCGAACAAACGCATGTGCCTTGCCACATGAGCTCTTCTTGTGTGATGAAGACTTGGAAGAAGACTTTGAGTATTTCTTCTTCTTCTTGTCGTCAGAGTCATATTCCTTGCTCTTCTTCTTCTTTTTGTTCTCATTGTCCCACTTTGGACACTCAAAGATGAAGTGGCCAGGTTTCTTGCACTTGTGACATGTTTTCTTCTTGTAGTCGTGAGCAAAAGCTTCATCATTCCTTGAGCTTGATCGGGAAGACTTTCTGAAACCTTTCTTCTTGGTGAATTTTTGGAACTTCTTCACAAGCATAGCAAGTTCCCTTCCAATGTCTTCAGGATCATCCGAACTGCTGTCAGATTCTTCTTCAGATGAGGAGACAGCTTTTGCCTTCAAGGCACGAGTTCGCCCATAGTTTGGACCGTAGATATCTCTTTTCTCAGAAAGCTGAAACTCATGTGTGTTGAGCCTCTCAAGTATGTCAGACGGATCGAGTGTCTTGAAATCAGGACGTTCTTGAATCATCAGGGCTAGGGTGTCAAACTAACTATCAAGTGATCTCAGTAGTGTCTTGACGACTTCATGTTTGGTGATCTCAGTAGCGCCGAGGGCTTGAAGCTCATTTGTGATGTCAGTGAGTCGTTCAAATGTGAGCTGGACATTCTCATTGTCATTTCGCTTGAAGCGGTTGAAGAGGTTGCAAAGGACACTGATTCTCTGATCTCTCTGGGTTGAGACGCCTTCATTGACCTTGGAGAGCCAGTCCCAGACCAGCTTAGATGTTTCCAAGGCACTCACACGGCCATACTGTCCTTTGGTCAGATGACCACAGATGATATTCTTGGCAGTAGAGTCCAGTTGAACGAACTTCTTGACATCAGCAGCAGTGACACCTTCTCCAGCCTTGGGAACGCCGTTCTTGACGACATACCATAGGTCGACGTCAATGGCTTCAAGATGCATGCGCATCTTATTCTTCCAGTAGGGATATTCAGTTCCATTGAAGACGGGGTATGCAGCGGAGACTTTAATTATCCCTGCAGTCGACATAGCTAAAATTCCAGGTGGTTAAACCGAATCACACAGAACAAGGGAGCACCTTGCTCTGATACCAATTGAAAGTGCGTTATATCGACTAGGGGGGGGTGAATAGGCGATTTTTATGAAAGTCTTCAAAATGTGGAAGTTATGAAGACAAACGATAGAAATAAACCTATTACCCTGCAGCGGAAGGTAGACTACACTAGGCAAGCAATAGTCAAGTATTCAATAGAGTGAAAGCACAATGACTAATAGCAGCAATGTAGTAAGGATCAGGTAGGAAGATATTGTGAAGCCACACAGAACACGCAGTCACTCAGTGAAGACAAAAGATAGTGCGAACATACAATGACTTCGCAAGGAGTAACAGTAAGTAAAGGGAAGGGAAGATGAAACCAGTGACTCACTGAAGACAATGATTTGTTGGACCAGTTCCAATTGCTGTGACAACTGTACGTCTTGTTAGGGCGGCTAGGTATTTAAACCTTAGGACACACAGTCCCGGACACCCAGTCCTGAACACGCAGCTCAGGACATCCAATCCTCACCGTATTCCCCTTGAGCTAAGGTCACCCAGACCTCGCCCAATCACTCTGGTAAGTCTTCAAGGTAGACTCCCAAACCTTCACAGACTTCGTTCACCGACAATCCACAATGTCTCTTGGATGCTCAGAACGCGACGCCTAACCGGCTGGAGGATGCACAGTCCTCAAGTGTAATAAGTCTTCAGATCACACAGACAAGAAGACTTAAGTGATGCCTAATTCTCTTTGGCTCTGGGTGGTTAGGGCTTTATCCTCGCAAGGAATTCTCTCTCAAAGGCTTCGAGGTGGGTTGCTCTCAAACGACAAAAGCCGTACTCTGAATCTGAGCAGCCAACCGTTTATGGTTGTAGGGGGTGGGCTATTTATAGCCACTTGGCAACCTGACCTGATTTGTCCGAAATGACCCTGGGTCACTAAGGAACTGACACGTGTTCCAACGGTCAGATTTCAAACTCACACGACAACTTTACTTGGGCTTCAAGAAAAGCTGACTTGCCCGACTCTGGACAAGATTCGCTCTCAAAGTCTTCACTCAAAGACATAGGTTTTGTTTATGCATCACTTCAGTCATTCTGACTGGTTCTCTTGGACCCCACTTAATAGTACGGTGGTTCCTATGACTCAACACAGACGAAAGAGAACTACGAAAGATCTAAGTCTTCGAGCTCCATAGGCTTCATGTGGTGTCTTCCCTTGTCATAGTCTTCAATGTGAATATCTTCATATACCACCTTTGACTTCAATGTCTTCATACATTTTTAGGGGTCATCTCTGGTAGGAAAACTGAATCAATGAGGGACTTCTACCTGTGTTATCCTGCAATTCTCACAAACACATTAGTCCCTCAACTAGGTTTGTCGTCAATACTCCAAAACCAACTAGGGGTGGCACTAGATGCACTTATAGTAATGAGTTATGTTTGGGTATATTTGCATAGAAGTTATATTGTTATGGATCCTCTAACATGTGGTGCTTGCTTAGGATCCTTTGCTAGCCAAAATTTTATACTAAGTAGAGATAATACTTGTGCATCCAAAACCCTTAAACCTCGTTTCATGGCATGAGTGTCCACCATATCTACATATGGATTGAATAAGATCCTTCAAGTAAGTTGTTATCGATGCAAAAAGTAGTAAAAATTGCTCATAAATATGTATGATCTTTTATCTTAAGGGAAAATAAGCATTGTATGAACTTGTGATGGTAAAGAAATAAAAGTGACGGACTGCATAATAAAGATTGCTATCACAAAGGGCAATACAACGTGATGTTGCTTTGCATTAAGGGTTTGCACATCCAAAATTAAAAAGTGCATGACAACCTCTGCTTCCCTCTGTGAAGGGCCTATCTTTTACTTTCATGTATTTACTTTTATGCAAGAGTCAATAGTATTTCGTCTTATCTCAACCTCAATTATTCTTTAGTTGGCAAGCATCATGTGGTGGGGAAACATCCAAGCATATATGGCCATTCAAATATATTTGATCATGAATTATTATTGTTGACAATTATCTATATGATAAATAAGTTGGGAGGCGAAACATTAAGCCCCTATATTTCTCTATGTTTGACAGATGCTATTTGTTCTTAAAATATGCTTTAAGTGTTAGCAATCATGGAAGACTATATGATAGTTGAGTATGTGGAATTTTCTAAATCAAAGCTCTTACATAGAGCCTTCCTGAAAATAAGATGAATTGCAATTGTTTGGTGACTGAAAACACAATTTGTTAGTTTTCAAGAAAGTTTATGGTCTATACTTTAACATGTGAATAGCTTGCTACTTGATCATGATAAGTTTTATCAGATGAGCTACTGTTTATGATATATAATGATGCTAGAAAAAGTGTTTGGGACTATCATTGATCAAACTTATGGACTATACTAGCATTCACACTTCATAAATTATTTCTTTTATCATTTACCTACTCAAGGACGAGCAGGAATTAAGCTTGGGGTTGCTGATACGTCTTCGACGTATCTATAATTTATGAAGTATTCATGCCATATTTACAACAATTTTATATGGTTTTGGTATGATTTGATTAGAACTAACCCGTACTGACGTTGTTTTCAGCATAACTACCGTGATGTCGCTTTTTGTCCTGAATAAAAGTTCTCGGAATGGGCTAAAAATTTACGGTGTTTTTTATGGACCAAAAGAGAACCCCGAAGCACAAGAGTTGGACCAGAAGCTTCATGAGGAAGTGGCAAGGGTGGAGGGCGCATCCCCCTGTCTTGTCGCTGCCTCGTGGACCCCCTTGACGTGATACCGACGCCAAAAATTCCCATAAATATCAACACCCCCAGAAAGAAACCTAGATCGGGAGTTCTGCCGCCGCAAGCCTCTGTGGCCACTAAAAATCAATCTAGGCCCTCTCTGCCACCCTGTCGGAGGGCGCCATCATCACCAGAGGCCATGGAGGAGAATCCGGAGGGGGCCATCATCACCATGGAGGCCAAGGACCAGAGGGAGAACCTCTCCCCATCTAGGGGGAGGCCATGGAGGAGGAAGCACAAGGGGGAGACTCTCTCCCCCTCTCTCTCGGTGGCGCCAGAGTGCCACCGGGGGAACCATCACCGCGGTGATCGTGTTCATCAACATCACCTTCTTCATCACCTTCCTCATCTCTTTTCGATGGTCCACTCTCCCGCACCCCGCTGTAATCCCCTACTTGAACATGGTGCTTTATGTCACATATTAGGATCCAATGATGTGTTGCCATCCTATGATGTTTTGAGTAGATTTCTTGTCTTTTGGGTTGAATGATGATATAGATTGGTTTGAGTTGTATGTTTTATTTTGGTGATGTGCTATGGTGCCTTCCGTGCCACACACACATGAGGGATTCCTGCTGTAGGGTGTTGCGATACGTTCATGATTCGCTTATAGTGGGTTGCTGGAGTGACAGAAGGTTCAACCCGAGTAAGGGAGTTGTTGCGTATGGGATAAAGAGGACTTGATGCTTTAATGCTATGGTTGGGTTTTACCTTAATGATCTTTAGTAGTTGCGGATGCTTGCTAGAGTTCCAATCATAAGTGCATATGATCCAAGTAGAGAAATTTGTTAGCTTATGCCTCTCCCTCGTATAAAATTTCTATAACGACCACTAATCTTGTTAACAATTGCCTAGGATAATTCCACACACCGATCCATCATTATTCCACACTCGCTATATATAATATATAATAATATATTCTAACTTTATGTTAACAACACCTATTTTTATATTTTAGCTCACCGATATCATGCAAAGTTATCCTCTTCATACCCATAACGTAGTTTTATTTCTCGTTTCTAGATGGAAGCAAACGTTCGATGTATGTAGAGTTGTACCAGTGGCAGATAGGACTTGAAAGAATATTTATCTTACCTTTAGCTCCTTGTAGGTTCAACAGTCCATACTTATCACTTCCACCTTTGGAAATTTCTACGATGATTCCTTGCACTTGGGGATTATCAAGCTCTTTTCACAAGTCTTATTTACTCCCATATGCAACACCCCCCTTACTCGGGTTTAAGCTATTGTCACTCTAGCAACCCACCATAAGCAAATCATGAACGTATTTCAAAACCCTACAGCGGGGGTCCTCACGCTTGCGTGACATCGAGAGCACCATAGGATAGCGCCAATAATAAAACATACATCTCAAACCAATCACGATCATCTATTAACACATAGGACAAAACAGATCTACTCAAAAATCATAGGATAGCAACATATCATTGGATAATAATATATAGCGTTGAGAACCATGTTTAAGAAGAGATTACAGCGGGTAAAAGATAGGTTAGACCGCTGCATAGAGGGGTAGAGAGAGTTGGTGATTATGGCAGCGAAGTTGTTGGTGTAGATCGTTGTCCCGATGATGGCCCCGGTGGCATTCCGGCGCCACCGGGAGAGAGGGGTGTCGTTGTTCTGGGATCGGGGTACCTAGCCAGCTTGTGGCCCGAGGTGTGGCTCCATCAGCGGCCCTGTATGGCCTAGTTCCAGCGACAATGACTCAAGACCCTCGCGAGGGGCCAAGCCTCGGGAGGCGGATGATGCCAAGACTTCCCTAAGGGCGGCCTCGCTATGCTGGCTACCGAGGAGCAGAGATATCAAGGCAAGGTGCACCTCGCAAGGTTCACATGATGTGAGCCATGGTGACCAAGGCCAGGCGGGCGCCAGCGGGCGCAGTGTACCAGTTTCCTCTTTGGTGCTAAGGGGGCAAGCGCAGGCGCGGAGTCCCGAGGAATCAAGCAAAGGTTTCCATATCGGTGCAACAAGATCAAGACCACCAGGACAGCGGGACGGAGGTCATCACGGAGCCCACGGCAGCGTCACCACCAGAGCCTTTTGCAGGCGAAGACTACTTTTGTTAGGATAGCTTGTACTAGTTGTCCCCCTTCGAATTTGGCCATTGTGGGATCCCTTCCCGCCTAAAATTTGGGAAGAGGACCAAGGCCACTACAAATAGGACTTAACTACCACCATAGAGTGGGATCGGATCCATTCCACCCTGGCCAGCTCACTAGTTCATCTAGCACAAGAACACCTCACCTCCCGAGGTTGTTCATCCATTGTACTAGTTGATCCTCAACCCCTCGAGGCAATCCACCACAAAGCTAGAGTAGGGTATTACATCGCAAGGTGGCCCGAACTAGGATAAATTTCTATGTCTCTCGTTCTCTGAGTTCGTCGAGCTAGGTCGTGGGATCGTTAGCGAGCGTGCTAGGGAGAGAGTGTTCTTCGTGCGCACCCCAGTGTTCAAACCTCTCAAGGGTCTATGGAGCCCTGAATCCGACATTTGGCGTGCCAGGTAGGGGTACGCCGAAGCCTCTCTTCCATTAATCGGCTTGCCATCCCTGCGGCTCTGATGGCTAGCGGTTTAAGGGTTCACGCCAAGCATTGGGATGCCTAGCCTGCCCGGGCGGCGCTGTCCGCTCAAGAAGACCTCAACTCCGCGCTCCAGGCATCACGTACGCCGTCCAACACTGCCGGACGCGAGCGGCGCGGGTCAGCTATGTCTGCCCTCGCATCGTGGCGCACTCACGCCACCACTGATCTTCGGGCTGTGCCGCGGCGACGGCACCACACACCCAGCGGGAGCAGGCAAACATGCGAGCCGCACTCATCGTGGCACGGGAGCTGCTGCGGTGCGGGCTGGCGGAGAGCGGTCGCGATGCGCTGCTGGAGCGCATCGCTGAGCTACTCGACGCTTCTTGTAGGGGTACGACGCCCTTCTGTACCTTACCCATGCCTCAGGGTGTGGCAGAGGTACGCGGGAGGCACCGACGGGCTCACATGCCTCCCGAAGCATTGGGGGGACCCGACGACATCAGCATGGTCCCTGGCGCAGCGCGTCTTACCACGACGGCGCCACGTGCAGGAGTAACAAGCTTTGTCGGTCCCCTACGGAGCCGTGTCGGGATGCATCCTGGCGCCCACCAAGGTCAGGCGCCGCGACCAGCTGCCCAAGGCGTGGGACAGCCAAGCGACAGCTCCGGCACAGCGGCCACAGACGCTTACGTGCCTCGCATGATGGATCTGGATTACACACCAGGAGAAGGTCCCAGCTCATTCCCCGAGCCGGAGTGGGACGGCGGAATGCCCAAGCCAGGGGTTTTCCGTGAGCTGCCCGGGGGCTTCACCGACCCCTTCAGCGACGATGACAGCGGGGTACAACCAGAGACTAGGGAGCACACTTATGCTAACCTTGGGCTGCAGGTGAACCAAGTTGCAGCAGCTGCCGGGGCCCCCAGGCCGGTGCCCCCCTTCGGCAGGAGTGGCACACTGGGGGCTGCGCGGGAGGCGCCAGGAGCCAGGGCCTCCCCCACGCCGCGCGGAGCAAGGCGCTACATGGAGGTAGGTCATTTGCTGGGGGAGGTGCCGGCGAGCCCTTTCCCCCTGGCAGAGGGCCATGGTCGCCGAGGGCGCCGCTAGCGTCCCCCTTGCCCCTTGGTCGCGTCCTAGTTTCCGGATGCCCCAATGGTGGTCAAGGGTGGCGCAGGGCGGGGCCCTCACCTGACGATATGAATTAAGGCTCGCGCCTGTGAAAGTCTCCGCTCGTGGCACTCTCACATAATAACGAGTGGGGATGTACATGCCCCGGAGTCTCTAGAGCACCGCACCTTGGCCTCGGGGGCTCCCGCCCACATTCAACTGGAAGCACCATGCTCCGCGCTGGCCGTCGACACTGTCCCCCAATGACTATGCTCACATCCAGTGAAAGCGCTCTGCGTTGGTGGGAAGGCAAGAAGACTAGCTAGGTGCCGGACGCGGCCATTTGTTTTTGCCCCTTTTTCTGTAGCTCGATTTGCCGCCTTTTGGACCGAGACTTGAAGTTCTTTTGTTATCAAAAAAGTCGGAGGAGTTTTTCTCTGGTTTGTGCTAGTTTTATCGCATTTTGGTTGTGTGCCCTGTTTTTAAGGCTCGCACCCCCGACCCTCCGGCTCGGGGGCTGGTCGGCCGACCACGCTAGGCGTGTCTGGACAACCTGGGTAGGACCACCTCGGGGCAAGA
This sequence comes from Triticum aestivum, assembly GCF_018294505.1. Lineage (NCBI taxonomy): Eukaryota > Viridiplantae > Streptophyta > Magnoliopsida > Poales > Poaceae > Triticum > Triticum aestivum. The sequence continues at coordinate 443,026,524 of NC_057797.1, forward strand.
GCGTACGTGCCGCAAGATTGCCGCGTACGCATCCTGCCATGGTCTGCAGGGCACTCCTTGCATGGCTTTCTCGGACGGATCCGTAGGCTCCTTAAGAGACCCTGAGCCCGCGAACTCCTAAGGGCTCACATCAGGAGAAAGGTACGTCAACAACCTCACGGCCCGCTCAAGGCCGGCTAGGATCCAGATAAGTCACAACGACAACCCTGCTCAGGGGCTCACGAGATCGCGAGAGCGCGTTCCAGGTTCGACTTTAAAACAAGAAAAAGAAGAACAAAACATTAATTTACATACACGAGGGGCTCCCCCTCCAAAATGCTCTCACGCCCTGCTGGGCCGTGCCCATGTCTTTGCGTGCAGGTTCAAGGTGAAGTAGTGCGGGCTTGACTAGACATGCTGCTCACGGCGTCACCCTGGTCGCTCTCATATGCCCTGTTGGCGCTGCTTCTAGCGTCGTCCATGCCGTCGTCGACCGCACCATCTTCGTCCACCGCGACCACCACTGCGTTGTGCTCGGTGGCGAACGCCCTGACCAGGGTGTCCATGTGATTGTCCACCCAGTGTGACAAGTCCCGAATAGCCTCGGGCACTGGGGCTATGGCGATGTCAAAGTCGAAGTGGGGTCGAGGTTCTGAAGATGACTGAAGACGCGTGAGAATGCGCGCCCTAGGAGGCTCCAACTCCTCTCCTTGACAAGCTCGCAGGCCCTCACAGTCTGGTCCTCTAGGCGCGTCACGACTTCGATGAAGAAGCGAAGGTGGTTGGCGTAGTATTCCACATGAGGACGAGGGACATTCTCTTCGCAGATGACGCCCAGGGCTTGGTTGGCCCTCACCCTGAGGGCCTGGAGCATAGGGGCGTGCTCGCGCTACAGCGTCTGCCGACGGCATGGCTCCTCCCTGTTCTGTTGCACGAGGGATGCAGCATCATCAATCTGCTGCTGAAGCGAGAGCAGATCAACACACGCGGAGACCAGGTCGGCCCGGGCAGAGGTCTGGGCCGCCGTAGCGGTCCTCTAGTGTTGCTTCACTTCGTCCAACCTTGACCTGAGGATAGTGGTCCTGCCCTCAGCTTCAGCCTCCTGGAACTTCAACTTCAGGTCATACTCGTTGGCAAGATCTGCAAGAGCCTTCGCCACCCTCCGGTCAACCTCCTCCTGGATCTTGGCTTCGCGTGCGGTGACGGCATCTTCGGCCACGACCACATGGCGCTCCCTTGTCTCCAGCCGCTCAAGCTCGAGGCTGCGCTCCGAGGCCTCCAACATCAGTCCCTCCTCACACTTCTAGATCTCCTTCTCTTCGAGAGGCGCCCCCCCTCATTGAGGCCAAGACGGTCTTGCGCGCCTCGACCTGCTGCTCAAGGGTAGCATTCAAGGCCCGGAGCTCTTGTTCGTGCTCTTCGGCGACCTCGCGGCGGCGATCAACCTCCCTGGCCTCCTCCAAGGCCCGGGTGCTAGCCTCGCGTGAGGTCGCAAGGGACGCCTCAGCCTTCGCATTGGCATGTTCGTGCTGAAGACGCCCGAGGTTGATGGTCACCTTCAACTGATGCCACTCGTCCGCCAGTCGAAGGTCTTTCGCCTTGAGGCGGGTGTCAACGGCGGCGAGCTCTTCTCTAAGCCGGCTCAGTGCACCCATCACCTCCCGAAAGAGCTTGTGGCGGACAATGCCACGCCCACGCGCAAGCTCAAATGCATAGCCGGGTCCGTCCACCACACCGGGAATCATTGGGGAAGCTTGAGGTGGCTGGCCTGCTCCTAGCAGGTGGCCGGAGACCGGCTCCTTCCCTACCGCCTCTCGGGCCTCGGCAGAGGTGCTGCAGGAAGGGGCCTTGCTGATTGAAGACAAAGCCAGGGCTGAGGTCGTCCAACTGCAGAAAATGACCAATGGAGGGGCCCTCCGCACACCTTTAGCACCCTTGGTAGGACCGCTAAGGAAGGGAAACAAAAATGCAGGATCAAGACCCCTGGTCGATGCGCCCTCCTCAGGAATGGGCCCCGATCCACATGCAGCGGTCATGCAAGGGAGCTCAGTATCAGTGGCGAGCCAGGGACTGGCAGAGGCCACTCCTCGGGAGATCTCGACGCTCCAACCGAAGGGACCCTGGGGAGCCATGGTCAGAAAAGGATGCATCACTCAGAGAATCATGAAGATGAGCTACTTACTCGTGTATGGCTATGTATTTCCTTTGCTTCAATGGCCAGTAGGCGTTACCACCGCAGCTTGGAGATCCCTTCCTCCTATGGAGCGCTTCGAAGTTCAGGCGGAGCTGACCAAAGCCCATAGCGCGACCGCCTGCACCCAAGGCGGTTGGGGCCTCAGGGTTGGCGACCTCGGGAGCCTCGGACCACGGTGGTTCCTCAGCCCCTGTCTCGGGACCGCCAGCCTGAGCCTCGGAAGCTTCCGCCTCAGGAGCCTTGGACTGCGTCGGCTCTCCAGCCGCCCCTTCTGGGCGGCTCACCCGAGCCTCGGGAGCGGCCACCTCGGGAGCCTTGTCCAACACCGTTCCTTCAGTAGCCACTTAGTCAGCGTCACACGGCACACGCCTCCCCGCGTCCACCCCCAGGGTGTGCGCCACGGCGGCGGACAGCAGGGGAACCACAAGGACGGGGTTCTCGTGTGACCCTTCAAGGCCGGCTGGGCACAACCCCCATTCATCAAAGAGGGGCATCTGCCTATTAACTCCACCTTGTTCGAGCAGTAGTACAGGAGGCAGCCCTCCTCTGGCAAACTGGCTGGCGCTGGGTCGCCCGTCGGGAGCTCGAGCACTGTTTGCAGTGCCTCGGAAGGAAGTACTGGCGTGTGAAGCCTCATGGGGTCCCTCCGGCCGGAGAAGGTCCACATTGGCTGAGAGTGACACTAGAGTGGAGCAATGCGGCACCAGACGAACTCCTTCACCACCATGGGCGTTGTCACCCTAAGGGGTCCTTCAGCCTGGCCAGCCAGCACCAGACGTGGGCAAGCCGCCGATCGACAAGCTTCGCATGCCCCCAGCCGGAGCTGGGGGTGGCTAGTGCACGTGGGAGCAAGAGAAAGGGGCAGAGCACGCCAACATCAACAAACACCCATCGCTTCTGAAACCCGCCTATGACTAGTGAGAGCTCGAAGTCGATCCCCGAGTCGTCCATTGCCGCTATAGCCTAGAAGGTCACGCACCCCGAGCACTGACGGCCATTGGTTAGGTGAAGAGAATAGAAATGGCTAAACAAGGCCACGGAAGGGGCAATGCCCACCATGGCCTCGCAGACGAAGGTGAAGATAGAGAGGAGAATGATGGATTGGGGATCCAGATGCAGCGCATGGATTTGATAATGCGAGAGCATGGCGTTGAAGAAAGCAAAGAAAGGGAATCAGGCCGACCCAGAGGGCATGAAGATGAATGGGGATCTCGGTGGCTATCATATCAACCATGGCGCGAGAAGCAGGCCATGCCACCCTCGTCCCCCATTCGTTGGAATCGGAGGCGAGTGCTGGTCGAACCTTGTCCATCCCTTCCCGATTGACAACCACTGACCGCTCGACGGCAGGCTCGAAGGCCGATGGCGATTCCGCTGGCGTGATAACCCACAAGTATAGGGGATCGCAACAGTTTTCGAGGGTAGAGTATTCAACCCAAATTTATTGATTTGACACAAGGGGAGCCAAAGAATATTCTCAAGTATTAGCAGCTGGGTGGTCAATTCAACCACACCTAGATAACTTAGTGTCTGTAGCAAAGTATTTAGTAGCAAATTAGTATGGAAGTAACGGTAACGGTGGCAAAAGTAACGGTGATAGTTTTGTAGTGATTGTAACAGTGGCAACAATAAAGTAAATAAACAAAGAACAATATGTGAAAAGCTCGTAGGCATTGGATCGATGATGGAGAATTATGCCAGATGCGATTATTCATGTAACAGTTATAACATAGGGTGACACAGAACTAGCTCCAATTCATCAATGTAATGTTGGCATGTATTCCGAATATAGTCTACATGCTTATGGAAAAGAACTTGCATGACATCTTTTGTCCTATCCTCCCATGGCAGCGGGCTCCTATTGGAAACTAAGGGATATTAAGGCCTCCTTTAATAGAGTATCAGACCAAAGCATTAACACATAGTGAATGCATGAACTCCTCAAACTATGGTCATCACCGGGAGTGGTCCCGATTATTGTTACTTCGGGGTTGCCGGATCATAACACATAGTAGGTTACTATAGACTTGCAAGATAGGATCAAGAACTCACATATATTCATGAAAACATAATAGGTTCAGATCTGAAATCATGGCACTCGGGCCCTAGTGACAAGCATTAATCATAGCAAAGTCATAACAACATCAATCTCAGAACATAGTGGATACTAGGGATCAAACCCTAACGAAACTAACTCGATTACATGATAAATCTCATCCAACCCATCACCGTCCAGCAAGCCTACGATGGAATTACTCACGCACGGTGGTGAGCATCATGGAATTGGTGATGGAGGAAGGTTGATGATGACAATGACGACGGATTCCCCTCTCCGGAGCCCTGAACAGACTCCAGATCAGCCCTCCCGAGAGAGTTTAGGGCTTGGTGGCGGCTCCGTATCGTAAAACGCGATGAACCCTTCTCTCTGATTTTTTACTCCCCGAACATGAATATATAGAGTTGGAGTTGAGGTCGGTGGAGCATCAGGGGGCCCATGAGGCAGGGGGCATGCCCCCACCCTCGTGGATAGGGTGTGGGCCCCTGGCCTTGATTCTTTTGCCAGTATGTTTTATTAATTCCAAAAATAATCTCCGTTGATTTTTAGGTCATTCCGAGAACTTTTATTTCTGCACAAAAATAACACCATGGTAATTCTGCTGAAAACAACATCAGTCCGGGTTAGTTCCATTGAAATCATGCAAGTTAGAGTCCAAAACAAGGGCAAAAGTGTTTGGAAAAGTAGATACAACGGAGACGTATCACGCCGCGCGGGTTTTCCCCTTGCCCTTCTTCTTCGGGTGCCGCGCCATGGCGACAAGGAGGACCGGTGCCGAGGTCAGAGCAGGGAAGGAAGCTTCTATCTCTCCGGAAGGTGAAGAGGCCAGGCGAACACACATCAAGGCAATGGGAGCGGAGATGTGTTGGCAACGGCGGCCGCCAGGCCGGCGAATTTCAAGGCTGCATGGGGAAGTGGGGGCGCCCACGTCCGATCAATCGCCATGCGTCGACTGAGGCCGCAGGCGGTTGGGGCTCGCGGTGCTCCGCGCTTGCCCTTTGGCTTTGCCTTGAAGCCAAGCTCGAGCGCGCCTTGGGCTCGGGGGCTACTGTCGGTGTTCTGGTACCGAGGGCACCCAGAGTTACCTGCATGCGGCCCATGGCCTGGCTCCATCAGCGGCCCTGTACGGCCTAGTTCCAGTGACAATGACTCAAGACCCTTGTGACAGGCCAAGCCTCGCGAGGCGGAAGACACCAAGACCTCCCTGGGGGCGGCCTCGCTAGGCTAGCTCCCGAGGAGCGGAGATATCAAGGCAAGGCGCACCTAGCGAGGTTCACATGACGTGAGCCATGACGACCAAGGCTAGGCGCGCGCCAGCAGACGCAGTATACCAGTTTCCTCTTTGGTGCTAAGGGGGAAAGTGCGGGCGCGGAGTCCCGAGGAAGCAAAGGTTTCCATATCAGTGCAACAAGACCAAGACCGCCAGGACAGCAGGACGGAGGTCATTGCAGAGCCCACGACAGCGTCACCACCAGAGCCCTTTGCAGGCAAAGACTACTTTTGTCAGGATAGCTTCTACTAGTTGTCCCCCTTCGAATTTGGCCGTTGTGGGATCCCTTCCCGCCTAACATTTGTGAAGAGGACTAAGGCCACTATAAATAGGACTTAGCCATCACCATAGAGGGGGATCGGATCCATTCCACCCTGACTAGCTCACTGGCTCATCTAGCACAAGAACACCTCACCTCCTGACGCTATTCATCCATTGTACTAGTTCATCCTCAGCCCCTCAAGGCAATCCACCACAAAGCTGGAGTAGGGTATTACACTGCAAGGTGGCCCAAACTAGGATAAACTCAGTGTCTCTCGTTCTTTGAGTTCGTTAGCGAGCGTTCTAGGGAGAGAGTGTTCTTCGTGCGCACCCAAGTGTTCGAACCTCTCAATGGTCTGCGGAGCCCTGAATCCGACAAGGGGGAGAGAGCCCCCCTCCTTCTTCCTTGGCCTCCCCCGTAGATGGAGGAGGTTTTCCCCTCTGGTCCATGGCCTCCATGGCGGCGGAGGAACGGGATCCCCTCCGAGATTGGATCTCTCTCTCTCTCTCTCTCTCTCTCTCTATGTTTCCTTCTGTTTCTACATTCCTGTTTTCTGGCCTTTCACCATTTTTTAAATTCGCAGAGATTCGTAACTCCCATTGGGCTGAAAATTTAACACAATTTTTATCCGGATATTATCTTTCTTGCGGTGAAAGAAGGGCACCAACCGCCTCATAGGGTCCCCATGCTACTTCCCGAGCTTGCATTGGTTTTTCCCTTGAAGAGGAAAGGGTGATGCAGCAAAGTAGAGATAAGTATTTCCCTCAGTTAGAGAACCAAGGTATCAATCTAGTAGGAGACAACGCATAAATCACTAATACCTGCACAAACAATCAAACAACTTGCACCCAACGCGATAAAGGGGTTGTCTGTCCCTTCACGGTCACTTGCAAAAGTGAGATCTAATAAAGATAGTTAAAAATAAACAAAAGATAAAGTAAATATTTTTGGGTTTTTTTGGTTTATAGATCGGAAAGTAAAACATTGCAAAATAGTAGATCGGACACTAATACGATGGATAATAAAAGATCAGAAACTTATATGATGGAAAATAGACTCAGGGGCCATAGGTTTCACTAGAGGCTTCTCTCAAGATTGCAAATAATACGATGGGTGAACAAATTACTAACAAGCAATTGATAGAAAAGCGCAAAGTTATGACGATATCTAAAGCAATGATTATGAAATATAGGCATCATGTCCATGTCAAGTAGACCGAAACGATTCTGCATCTAATACTATTACTCCACACATCGCCCAACTCCTGCCTGCATCTAGAGTATTAAGTTCTTGAAGAACAGAGTAACGCATTAAGTAAGATCACATGATGTAGAGGAATAAACTCAAGCAATATGATGTAAATTCCATCTTTTTATCCTCGATGGCAACAATACAATACTTGCCTGGTTTCCCCTACTGTCACTGGGAAAGGACACCACAAGATTGAACCCGAAGCTAAGCACTTCTCCCATTGCAAGAAAAACCAATCTAGTTGGCCAAACTAAACCGATAGTTTGAAGAGAACTACAAAGATATCAAATCATGCATATAAGAATTCAGAGAAGATTCAAATAATATTCATAGATAAGTTGATCATAAATCCACAATTCATCGGATCTCGACAAACACACCGCAAAAGAATATTACATCGGATAGATCTCCAAGAACATCGAGGAGAACATGGTATTGAGAATCAAAGAGAGAGAAGAAGCCATCTAGCTACTAGCTATGGACCTGTAGGTCTGAGGTAAACTACTCACACTTCATTGGAAGGGCAATAGAGTTGATGTAGAAGCCCTCTGTGATCGAACCCCCCTCTGACAGGGTGCCAAAAAAGGTCCCTAGATGGGATCTCACGAGAACATAAGGTTGCGGCGGTGGAAAAGTGTTTTTGTGGATGCATTTGGAGGTTTGGGAATATATGTGAATATATAGGACGAAGAATCACTACAAAAAATACACTTCCGTGATGATACGTGTTTGTATAGTAGGTCACATTTTATGTCATGCATGTACATCCAGGACGATTTTATGACAGAATCAAGATAGTCATACCTGTGGTATCATAGAAGTGTTCCATGACATTACCAAAATTATCATCACAGAAGTGTCCACTTCCATGCCGATAAATCACGTGTCATGGAAGTGCTTTCGTCAAGGGTGACCAACACATGGCATCCATCGTAACGGGTCGCTGTTAAGCTATCGGGTTCCGGTTTCGATCCGATAACCCGTTAACAGCCCGGACCAATGGCGATTTTCCATGTGTAAAATTCTCATTTGCCGACGATCCACATGTCGGCTCAGCGTTGGAACAGATGTCAACCGTCCATTTGACAAGAATCACCAATGAAATGTTGACACGTGGGATGGCCCAATAGAGGCCCATATAGGTTTAAAATCCGGCCCAGGAATAGGCCCACAAGATTTCGTCAGATCTAATGGGCCGGCCCATTAATAACATAACATTTTCTGGACCAAATTATAGCCCACAACAGACACGGGCCGCTAAATGACTACAATATTCTGGGACAGTTTACGGCCCATATCAGACCCGGACCGTTAACAACCTACAATAGTTTGGGCCAAATTATGGTCCCTACCTGATCCGACCCGTTAACTGACTTTCATTTCTTGGGCAAAATTACGACCCATAATAGATACGACCCTTTTAACAGATATTGTGCCATTAGGGACCTGATTTGCTCTTCGGCCTCTTAATGGCCCATTTAACAGTTCGGCCCAATATTAGTTTCGGCCTGTCAATGCCAGTGTCTACATATGGCCCTCTTTTGGCCCGGTTTAACTTTCGGCCATTTAAAGGCCCGAGTTGCACCTGGGCCTAATTATGGTTCGTTGCTACTTTCGACCTCTAAACGGCATGTAGTCTTTGTGGATACATTCTAGCCTAAACTGCCTATCGGCCTGTTAAAGGCCCTTGAGAGTGTTGGGCCTAATTTTGGCCCATTATACATCCGGCCTGCTTCCTGACTGTCATGTAATTGGGCCAACCAAGGCCCAAAACCATTTCACCCTGTTAATGGCCCGTCACCTGAATGTGCCAATAATGGACCGATTTATATTACAGCATGCTGTCGGCCCGCGATTTGTTTGCCACAATTAAGGCTGAATCTAGTTTTCAACCTGTTAAAAGCTTATTTAGTTTTTCAGCCCAATTAAGGCAATCGGTTTACTCGGCCTTTTAAAGGCCCGAAACTAATAGTGGGCCAGATTAAGACTAGACCTAACTAATGGCCCAAGATGATTGTAGGCCCGCTGTTCGACCCATACTGGCGATTGGTGACTGATACGTCTCCGTCGTATCTATAATTTTTGATTGTTCCATGCCAATATTCTACAAATTTCATATACTTTTGGCAACTTTTTATACTATTTTTAGGACTAACGTATTGATCGAGTTCCCAGTGCCAGTTCCTGTTTGTTGCATGTTTTTTGTTTTGCAGAGAATCCATATCAAACGGAGAACAAACGGGATAAAAATTGACGGAGATTTTTTTTTGAAATATATGTGATTTTTGTGAAGAATAATCAACGCAGAACGATGCCCGAGGGGGCCACGAGGTAGGGGGGCACGCCCCATGGGGTTAGGCGTGCCCTGGGCCCTCGTGGCCACCCCGTAAAGCGGTTGGTGCCCTTCTTTTGCTGCAAAAAAGCTAATACCCGGATAAAAATCGTGTTCAAAAGTCAGCCCAATCGGAGTTACGGATCTCCGGGAATATAAGAAACGGTGAAAGGGCAGAATCTGGAACACAAAAACAGAGAGAGTGACAGAGAGACAGATCCAATCTCGGAGGGGCTCTCGCCCCTCCCATGCCATGGAGGCCATAGACCAGAGGGGAAACCCTTCTCCCATCTAGGGAGAAGGTCAAGGAAGAATAAGAAGAAGGGGGCTCTCTCGCCCTCAGTCCCGGTGGCGCCGGAACGCCACCGGGGCCATCATTTGTTGGAAATATGCCCTAGAGGCAATAATAAATTAGCTACTATTATAATTCCTTGTTCATGATAATTGTTTATTATCCATGCTAGAATTGTATTGATAGGAAACTCAGATACATGTGTGGATACATAGACAACACCATGTCCCTAGTAAGCCTCTAGTTGACTAGCTCGTTGATCAATAGATGGTTACGGTTTCCTGACCATGGACATTGGATGTCGTTGATAACGGGATCACATCATTAGGATAATGATGTGATGGACAAGACCCAATCCTAAGCCTAGCACAAGATCATGTAGTTCGTATGCTAAAGCTTTTCTAATGTCAAGTATCATTTCCTTAGACCATGAGATTGTGCAACTCCCGGATACCGTAGGAGTGCTTTGGGTGTGCCAAACGTCACAACGTAACTGGGTGGCTATAAAGGTACACTACAGGTATCTCCGAAAGTGTCTGTTGGGTTGGCACGAATCGAGACTGGGATTTGTCACTCCGTGTAAACGGAGAGGTATCTCTGGGCCCACTCGGTAGGACATCATCATAATGTGCACAATGTGATCAAGGAGTTGATCACGGGATGATGTGTTACGGAACAAGTAAAAGAGACTTGCCAGTAACGAGATTGAACAAGGTATCAGGATACCGACGATAGAATCTCGGGCAAGTATCGTACCGCTAGACAAAGGGAATTGTATACGGGATTGATTAAGTCCTTGACATTGTGGTTCATCCGATGAGATCATAGTGGAACATGTGGGAGCCAACATGGGTATCCAGATCCCGCTGTTGGTTATTGACCGGAGAGTTATCTCGGTCATGTCTGCATGGTTCCCGAACCCGTAGGGTCTACACACTTAAGGTTCGATGACGCTAGGGTTATAGGGAATAGATATACGTGGTTACCGAATGTTGTTCGGAGTCCCAGATGAGATCCCGGATGTCACGAGGAGTTCCGGAATGGTCCGGAGGTAAAGATTTATATATGGGAAGTCCTGTTTTGGTCACGAAAAAGTTTCGGGTTTTATCGGTAACATACCGGGACCACCAGGAGGGTCCCGGGGGTCCACCAAATGGGGCCACCGGCCCCGGAGGGCTGCATGGGCCAAGTGTGGGAGGGTACCAGCCCCAGGTGGGCTGGTGCGCCCCCCCACAAGGGCCCAAGGCGCCTAGGGTTTGGGGAGGGGGTGCCCCACCTAGCTTGGGGGGCAAGTTTCCCCTCTCCCCCCCTTGGCCGCCCCACCAGATGGGATCTGGGCTGGCCGCCACCCCTAGGGTGGAACCCTAGGTGGGGGTGCAGCCCCCTCCCTCTCCCCTATATATAGTTGAGGTCTTTGGGGCTGCCAACACATGAGTTTTGACCTCTCCCTGGCGCAGCCCTACCTCTCTCCCTCCTCGTCTCTTGCGGTGCTTGGCGAAGCCCTGCTGGAGTACCACGCTCCTCCACCACCACCACGCCGTCATGCTGCTGCTGGATGGAGTCTTCCTCAACCTCTCCTTCTCTCCTTGCTGGATCAAGGCATGGGAGATGTCACCGGGCTGTACGTGTGTTGAACGTGGAGGTGCCGTCCGTTCGGCACTAGGATCTCCGGTGATTTGGATCACGACGAGTACGACTCCTTCAACCCCGTTCTCTTGAACGCTTCCGCTTAGCGATCTACAAGGGTATGTAGATGCACTCTCCTTCCCTCGTTGCTAGATTACTCCATAGATTGATCTTGGTGATGCGTAGAAAATTTTGAATTTCTGCTATGTTCCCCAACATCATCATCACCGCAATCTACAACAACAACTTCCCCGCCATCATCACCAACTCTTCCAACCTCTATGCAGAGGTGTAACCCCTCTTTTACCCGTTGTAATCTCTACTTAAACATGGTGCTCAACGCTATATATTATTTCCCAATGATGTATGGTTATCTTATGATGTTTGAGTAGATCTGTTGTGTCCTATGGGTTAATTGATGATCGTGATTGGCTTGAGTTGCATATTTTATTATTGGTGCTATCCTATGTTGCTCTCGCTGTCGCACAAGCGTGAGGGATCCCCTCTGTGTGGTTTGAAATATGTTCATGATTTGCTTATGGTGGGTGGCGTGAGTGATAGAAACACAGACCTGAGTAAGTAGGTTGTTTGCGTATGGGAATAAAGAGGACTTGATGCCTTATAATGCTATGGTTGGGTTTTACCTTAATGATCTTTAGTAGTTGCGGATGCTTGCTAGAGTTCCAATCATAAGGGCATATGATCCAAGAAGAGAAAGTATGTTAGCTTATGCCTCTCCCTCAAATAAAATTGCAATAGTGATTACCGGTCTAGTTATCGATTTCCTAGGGACAAATAACTTTCTCATGAGAAAAAGCTCTCTAGTAAAACTAGCTTAGTTGTGTCTTTATCTAAACATCCCTAATTTTTTACTCGCTCTTTATAATCTTGCAAACCTATCCAACAAGTCCTACAAAGTACTTCTAGTTTTATACTTGTTTTAGGTAAATTGAACGTCAAGCGTGCGTAGAGTTGTATCGGTGGTCGATAGAACTTGAGGGAATATTTGTTCTACCTTTAGCTCCTCGTTGGGTTCGACACTCTTACTTATCGAAAGAGGCTACAATTGATCCCCTATACTTGTGGGTTATCAAGACATTTTTCTGGCGCCGTTGCCAGGGAGCAATAGCGTGGGGTGAATATTCTCGTGTGTGCTTGTTTGCTTTATCACTAATTAATTTTTATTTGCTGTTCTAAGTTTTTCTCTATCTTTAGTTGTGGGTAGGAAACACAAAATACCAAAAAAAAGTTGTACCTACTACAACAATGGTTGAAGAACCACTCAAAATCTATCACACTCCTAAAGATTTTTACTTGGATCATCTTCGATCCCTATGTGCTCGTGCTGAAACCCAAACTAGCTTAGTTGAGGGCAAATCTTTAGATGAGCATGCTTGTTATGTGCAACACCGCATATCTGAAAACGGGAAACTTTTACTGGATCAAATTCATCGTTTGCAATGCTATGCTTGGAATTTATGTGAAATGTATGATTTTACTTGTTGTTCTGAAGACCCTAAGAAACACCTTCCCTACCAATGTGATTTTAGTGATAATGGAATCGTATCTTCATATGCTAAGGGTGTTTTATAATTACTATGATGTTCAACAAATTGAAGATTTTTTTGCTTTTAAGGGTGCTTATGAAATTGCTTCTTTGATTGGAAAGTATGATGCTACTCTTTATAAATCTGAAATTTTTTCCATACTTAAGTATTGTTGTGACAATTATGCTTCTAATGCCTATGTTAAACCATATACTGAGGACTCCTCCGCTGTCCAAGAAGAGACTAATATTTTGCAGGGGTCTATGGAAGAAGAAATTGATGAAACTGTGAGCTCATTGGATGAAAAAGATGATGAGGAAAGCAAAGAACAAAAGGAGGAAGACCGGATTAGCTACCCGTGCCCACCTTCTAATGAGAGTAACTCTGCAACTCATACATTATTTAATGTCCCTTCATTCTTACTAAAGTATGAATGCCATGATAATTGCTATGATCCTGTTCATTCATTTGAAATATCCATTTTTGATGAACTTGATGCTTTCTATTCTTGTGGCCAAGATGCCAATATGAATTATGCTTATGGAGATGAACTTTCTATAGTTCCTTATGTTAAACATGAAATTGTTGCTATTGCACCCACGCATGATAGTCCTATTATCTTTTTAAATTCTCCTAGCTACACTATATCGAAGAAGTTTGCCCTTATTAAGGATTATATTGATGGGTTGTGTTTCACTACTACACATGATGATTTTGATAGATATAATATGCATCTGCTTGCTGCTCCTACTTGCAATTATTATGAGAGAGGAACTACATCTCCGCCTCTTACTTGGTGTGCATGAATTGTTCTTTTATGACATGCCGATGCATAGGAAGAGAGTTAGACTTCGTCATTACATGATATATGGTTCTTTGTGCTCACTACTAAATCACAAATCATTGTTAATTAAAATTGGCTTGATATACCTTGGGATCCAGGTGGATTCATTACTTGAGCACCTTATGCCTAGCTTAATGGCTTTAAAGAAAGTGCTGCCAAGGAGACAACCCAGAAGTTTTAGAGAGACATTTATTTCTGTTGAGTGCTTTTATATAGTTTAAAAACAAAAAAAATAAAGAGGGGAACCCAAAACTTTTCAAAAAGGAAGGTGAAAGTGAGAGAGACAAGCATTTTTGAAGTGGGGGAGCTCCTTGAACTTTGTTCATGCTCACGGAAACTTTGTGAATCTTGATTACAGAAACTTTTCAACAAAAATAATTATCCCCTTGTACAATTCCATTGTATTATAAAAATAATGTGCCAAGATTTGCCTTTAGGATGTTTACATTGCTTGTTGGTTTGTGCGGTGCAGAACAGAAACTTTGGTTGTAGTGCATGATTTCACCTTTTTTACTGGAACGTCAAACTGTTCTGAAACTTTTTTCACTGTCTTTATATACAAATTTTTTATGTTTCCTAATTATTTCAGAATTTTTGGAGTATCATAGGTATGGTGAATGTTCAGATTATTACAGAATGTCCTGTGTAAGACAGATTCTGTTTTTGATGCATAGTTTGCTTGTTTTGATGAAACTATCGATTTCTATCAGTGGATTAAGCCATGGAAAAGTTATACTACAGTAGCTACAATTCAAAAATAAAATATGAATTTGTTTGCAACAGTACTTAGAGTAGTGATTTGCTTTATTATACTAACAGACCTTACCGAGTTTTCTGTTGAGTTTTGTGTGGATGAAGTGTTCGAAGATCGAGGAGGTCTCGATGTGAGTAGAAGGAGGAGGGGCAAGAGCTCAAGCTTGGGGATGCCCAACGCACCCCAAGTAAATATTCTAGGAAACTCAAGCGTCTAAGCTTGGGGACGCCCCGGAAGGAATCCCATCTTTCTTCAACAAGTATCGGTATGTTTTCGGATTTGTTTCGTTCATGTGATATGTGCAAATCTTGGAGCGTATTTTGCATTTAGTTTTCACTTTTCTTTAACGCACCATGCTGGTATGAGATAGTCCTTGGTTGATTTATAGAATGCTCATTGCACTTCACTTATATCTTTTAAGTATGGCTTTATAGAATGCTTTGTGTGCTTCACTTATATCTTTTGAAGTTTGGGTTGCCTGTTTCTCTTCACATAGAAAACCGCCATTTGTAGAATGCTCTTTTGCTTCACTTATATTTGTTAGAGTGTGGGCATATCTTTTGTAGAAATAATTAAACTCTCTTGCTTCACTTATATCTATTTAGAGAGATGACAGGAACTGGTCATTCACATGGTTAGTCATAAAATCCTACATAAAACTTGTAGATCACTGAATATGATATGTTTGATTCCTTGCAATAGTTTTGAGATATAAAGATGGTGATATTAGAGTCATGCTAGTGGGTAGTTGTGGATTGTAGAAATACTTGTGTTGAGGTTTTTGATTCCCATAGCATGCACGTATGGTGAACCGTTATGTAACGAAGTTGGAGCATGAGGTATTTATTGATTGTCTTCCTTATGAGTGGCGGTCGGGGACGAGCGATGGGATTTTCCTACCAATATATCCCCCTAGGAGCATGCGCATAGTACTTTGTTTCGATGACTAATAGATTTTTGCAATAAGTATGTGAGTTCCTTATGACTAATGTTGAGTCCATGGATTATACGCACTCTCACCCTTCCATCATTGCTAGCCTCTTCGGTACCGTGCATTGCCCTTTCTCACCTCGAGAGTTGGTGCAAACTTCGCCGGTGGATCCAAACCCCACGATACGATATGCTCTGTCACACATAATCCTCCTTATATCTTTCTCAAAACAGCCAGCATACCTACCTATTATGGCATTTCCATAGCCATTCCGAGATATATTGTCATGCAACTTCCATCATCATCATATACATGACTTGAGCATTTATTGTCATATTGCTTTGCATGATCGTAAGATAGCTAGCATGATGTTTTCATGGCTTGTCCATTTTTTGATGTCATTGTTATGCTAGATCATTGCACATCCTGGTTCACCGCCGGAGGCATTCATATAGAGTCATATTCTGTTCTAGTATCGAGTTGTAATATTGAGTTGTAAGTAAATAAAAGTGTGATGATCATCATTATTAGAACATTGTCCCATGTGAGGTTATCAAAACAAAAGTGGCCAAAGAAGCCCCCCAAAAAAGAGAGAGGCCAAAGAAGCCTACAAAAAACAGAGAAAAAAATATAAAAAAAGAAGAAAAAAGAAGAAAAAATGAGAGAAAAGAGAGAAGGGACAATGTAACTATCCTTTTACCACACTTGTGCTTTAGAGTAGCACCATGTTCTTCATATAGAGAGTCTCTTGAGTTATCACTTTCATATACTAGTGGGAATTTTCATTATAGAACTTGGCTTGTATATTCCGATGACGGGCTTCCTCAAATGCCCGAGGTCTTCTTGAGCAAGCAAGTTGGATGCACACCCACTTAGTTTTCAGTTTGATCTTTCATACACTTATAGGTCTAGTGCATCCGTTGCATGGCAATCCCTAGTCCTCGCATTGACATCGATTGATGGGCATCTCCATAGACCGTTGATTAGCCGCATTGATGTGAGACTTTCTCCCTTTTTGTCTTCTCCACACAACCTCCACCATCATATTCTATTCCACCTTTAGTGCTATGTCCATGGCTCACACTCATGTATTGCATGAAAGTTGAAAAAGTTTGAGAACGTCAAAAGTATGAAACAGTTGCTTGGCTTGTCATCGCGGTTGTACATGATTTGAATATTTTGTGTGGTGAAGATGGAGCATAGCCAGACCATATGATTTTGTAGGGATAACTTTCTTTGGCCATGTTATTTTGAAAAGACATGATTGCTTTATTAGTATGGTTGAAGTATTATTATCTTAATGTCAAATGATAGACTATTGATTTGAATCACTCGTGTCTTAATATTCATGCCATGATTAGATTATGTGATCAAGATTATGCTAGGTAGAATTCCACATCAAAAATTATCTTTTTTATCATTTACCTACTCGAGGACGAGCAGGAATTAAGCTTTTGGGATGCTGATATGTCTCCGTCGTATCTATAATTTTTGATTGTTCAATTCCAATATTCTATAACTTTCATATACTTTTGGCAACTTTTTATACTATTTTTGGGACTAACATATTGATCGAGTGCCCAGTGCCAGTTCCTGTTTGTTGCATGATTTTTGTTTCGCAGAAAATCCATATCAAACAGAGTCCAAATGGGATAAAAACTGACAGAGATTTTTTTTGGAATATATGTGATTTTTGGGAAGAAGAAACAACGCGAGACGATGCCCGAGGAGGCCACGAGGCAGGGGGCGCACCCTGGGCCCTCGTGGCCACCCCGTAAGGCGGTTGGTGCCCTTCTTTCTCCGCAAGAAAGCTAATTTCCGGATATTTTTTTTCCAAAATTCAGCCCAATCGGAGTTACGGATCTCCGGGAATATAAGAAATGGTGAAAGGGCAGAATCTGGAACGAAGAAACAGAGAGAGACAGAGAGACAGATCCAATCTCATAGGGGCTCTCGCCCCTCCCATGCCATGGAGGCCATGGACCAGAGGGGAAACCCTTCTCCCATCTATGGAGAAGGTCAAGGAAGAAGCAGAAGGGGGGCTCTCTCCCCCTCTGTCCCAGTGGCGCCGGAACGCCGCTGGGGCCATCATAATCACCGCAATCTACACCAACAACTTCACCGCCATCATCACGAACTCTTCCACCCTCTATGCAGCGGTGTAACCCCTCTTTTACCCGTTGTCGGTGTCAAAACCGGCGGATCTCGGTAGGGGGTCCCGAACTGTGCGTCTAAGGTGGATGGTAACAGGAGGCAGGGAACACGATGTTTTACCCAGGTTCGGGCCCTCTTGATGGAGGTAAAACCCTATGTCCTGCTTGATTAATATTGATGATATGGGCAGTACAAGAGTAGATCTACCACGAGATCAGAGAGGCTAAACCCTAGAAGCTAGCCTATGGTATGATTGTATGTTATTGTGTCCTACGGACTAAAACCCCCCGGTTTAACACCGGAGAGGGCTAGGGTTACACAAGGTCGGTTACAAAGGAGGAGATACACATATCCGTATTGCCTAGCTTGCCTTCCACGCCAAGTAGAGTCCCATCCGGACACGATACGAAGTCTTCAATCAGTCCAGCCAAAGGATATAGTCCGGCTATCTGAAGACCCCCTAATCCAGGACTCCCTCACCCGCTTCAATATCTACTTAAACATGGTACTCAATGCTATATATTATTTCCCAATGATGTATGGCTATCCTATGATGTTTGAGTAGATCCGTTTTGTCCTATGCGTTAATTGATGATCGTGATTGGTTTGAGTTGCATATTTTATTATTGGTGCTATCCTATGGTGCTCTCCATGTCGCGCAAGCGTGAGGGATCCCTGCTGTAGGGTTTGCAGTATGTTCATGATTTGCTTATGGTGGGTGGCGTGAGTGATAGAGACACACACCCGAGTAAGTAGGTTGTTTGCGTATGGGAATAAAGAGGACTTGATGCCTTATAATGCTATGGTTGGGTTTTACCTTAATGATCTTTAGTAGTTGCGGATGCTTGCTAGAGTTCCAATCATAAGGGCATATGATCCAAGAAGAGAAAGTATGTTAGCTTATGCCTCTCCCTCAAATAAAATTGCAATAGTGATTACCGGTCTAGTTATCGATTGCGTAGGGACAAATAACTTTCTCGTGACAAAAAGCTCTCTACTAAAACTAACTTAGTTGTGTCTTTATCTAAACAACCCTACTTTTTACTCGCTCTTTATTATCTTGCAAACCTATCCAACAACTCCTACAAAGTACTTCTAGTTTTATACTTGTTCTAGGTAAAGCGAACGTCAAGCGTGCATAGAGTTGTATCGGTGGTCGATAGAACTTGATGGAATATTTGTTCTACCTTTAGCTCCTCGTTGGGTTCGACACTCTTACTTATCGAAAGAGGCTACAATTGATCCCCTATACTTGTGGGTTATCAGCGACCTGCCAGTTTTAGTAGAAAAAAATATTATTTTATAAACCTAACCAATTGGAGCATTGCACACCTATCGAAGATTACGACCTTTTCTCAGAGCGACGACAGCAGAAACAACAAACATATTACAGCATCATGACAAAGAATAAATCTAGACTATACAACAAAGAAATTACATCATATTACATCCCCTAGGAATCAAAGTTCGCCGCCAATGATAATAAAGGGCAACCAAACAACAGATTCCATAAAATGGGCAGGTCGCCACCAGTGGAAGTTAACAGGCAGACAAAATAATAGACAGAACCGACAGCACTTCAACACAATTCAAGAAAGGTTAGCCCGGCCCAGGAGCTGCAGCACAAGCAGCTTAGCAACCTGATGAAACTGCGCTTCTTTGATGCTTATATCCACCAACTTAAGTTGCATAGCATTGTTGGGGAACGTAGTAACTTCAAAAAAAATCCTACGCACACACAGGATCATGGTGATGCATAGCAACGAGAGGGGAGAGTGTGTCCACATACCCTAGTAGACCGAAAGCGGAAGCATTAGCACAACGCGGTTGATGTAGTCGTACGTCTTCACGATCCGACCGATCCAAGTACCAAATGCACGACACCTCCGAGTTCAGCACATGTTCAGCTCGATGACGTCCCACGAACTCCGATCCAGCAGAGCTTCACGGGAGAGTTCCGTCAGCATGACGGCATGATGACGGTGATGATGTTGCTACCGACTCAGGGCTTCGCCTAAGCACCGCTACGATATGATCGAGGTGGATTATGGTGGAGGGATGCACCGCACACGGCTAAGGGATCAATGATCAACTTGTATGACTAGAGGTGCCCCCTGCCCCCGTATATAAAGGAGCAAGGGGGAGGCCGGCCGGCCCTCTATGGCGTGCCAGGAGGAGGAGTCCTCCTCCTAGTAGGAGTAGGACTCCCCTCTTTCCTACTCCTACTAGGAGGGGGAGAGGAAGGGGAGAGGGAGAAGGAAAGGAGGGCGCCACCCCCCCCTCTCCTAGTCCAATTCGGACCAGAGGGGGAGGGGCGTGCGGCCTGCCCTAGGCCATCCCTCTCTCTCTCTCCACTAAGGCCCATA
>NC_057797.1:443046723-443085497 GCF_018294505.1 Triticum aestivum
AAATCACCCGGAACACTTCCGGTGTCCGAATATAATCATCCAATATATCGATATTTATGTCTCAACCATTTCGAGACTCCTCGTCATGTCCGTGATCATATCTGGGACTCCGAACTACCTTCGGTACATCAAAACACAAAAACTCATAATACCGATCGTCACCGAACTTTAAGCATGCGGACCCTACATGTTCGAGAACTATGTAGACATGACCGAGACACATCTCCGGTCAATAACGAATAGCGGAACCTGGATGTTCATATTGGCTCCCACATATTCTACGAAGATCTTTATCGGTCAAACCGCATAACAGCATACGTTGTTCCCTTTGTCATCGGTATGTTACTTGCCCGAGATTCGATCGTCGGTATGTCAATACCTATTTCAATATCATTACCGACAAGTATCTTTACTCGTTCTGCAATACATCATCCCGCAACTAACTCATTATTTGCATTGCTTGCAAGGCTTATAGTGATGTGCATTACCGAGAGGGCCTAGAGACACCTCTCCGACAATCGGAGTGACAAATCCTAATCTCGATCTATGCCAACTCAACAAGTACCTTCGGAGACACCTGTAGAGCACCTTTATAATCACCCAGTTACGTTGTGACGTTTGGTAGCACACTAAGTGTTCCTCTGGTATTCGGGAGTTGCATAATCTCATAGTCATAGGAACATGTATATGTCATGAAGAAAGCAATAGCAACATACTAAACGATCAAGTGCTAAGCTAACGGAATGAGTCAAGTCAATCACATCATTCTCCTAATGATGTGATTCCGTTTATCAAATGACAACCCATGTCTATCATTAGGAAACTTAACCATCTTTGATCAACGAGCTAGTCAAGTAGAGGCATACTAGTGACACTCTGTTTGTCTATGTATTCACACATGTATTATGTTTCCGGTTAATACAATTCTAGCATGAATAATAAACATTTATCATGAAATAAGAAAATAAATAATAACTTTATTATTGCCTCTAGGGCATATTTCCTTCAGTCTCCCACTTGCACTAGAGTCAATAATCTAGTTCACATTGCCATGTGATTTAACACTAATAGTTCACATCACCATGTGATTAACACCCATAGTTCACATCGCCATGTGACCAACACTCAAAGGGTTTACTAGAGTCAGTAATCTAGTTCACATCGCCATGTGATTAACACCCAAAGAGTACTAAGGTGTGATCATGTTTTGCTTGTGAGAGAAGTTTTGTCAATGGGTCTGCCACATTCAGAGCCATATGTATTTTTCAAATTTTCTATGTCTACAATGCTTTGCACTGAGCTACTCTAGCTAATTGCTCCCACTTTCAATATGTATCTAGATCGAGACTTAGAGTCATCTAGATCGGTGTCAAAGCTTGCATCGACGTAACTCTTTACGACGAACTCTTTGTCACCTCCATAACCGAGAAACATTTCCTTATTCCACTAAGGATATTTTTTACCACTGTCCAGTGATCCACTCCTGGATCACTATTGTACCCTCTTGCCAAACTTATGGTGAGGTACACAATAGGTCTGGTACACAACATAGCATCCTTTGTAGAACCTATGATTGAGGCATAGGGAATGACTTTTCATTCTCTTTCTATTTTCTGCCGTGGTTGGGTTTTGAGTCTTTACTCAACTTCACACCATGCAACACAGGTAAGAACTCCTTCTTTGGCTGTTCCATTTTGAACTACTTCTAAATCTTGTCAAGGTATGTACTCATTGAAAATATATCAAGCATCTTGATCTATCTCTATAGATCTTGATGCTCAATATGTAAGTAGCTTCACCGATGTCTTTCTTTGAAAAACTCTTTTCAGACATTCCTTTATGCTTTCCAGAAAATTCTACATTATTTCCGATCAACAATATGTCATTCACATATACTTATCAGAAATGTTGTATTGCTCCCACTGACTTTCTTTTAAATATAGGCTTCATCGCAAGTCTGTATAAAACCATATGCTTTGATCACTTTATCAAAGCATATATTCCAACTCCGAGATGCTTGCACCAGTCCATAGATGGATCGCTGGAGCTTGATCACTTTGTTAGCACCTTTAGGATCGACAAAACCATCTGGTTGCATCATATACAACTCTTCTTTAAGAAATCCATTAAGGAATGCAGTTTTGACATCCATTTGCCAGATTTCATAAAATGTGGCAACTGCTAACATGATTCGGACAGACTTTTAAGCATCGCTATGAGTGAGAAAATCTCATCATAGTCAACATCTTGAACTTGTCGAAAACCTTTTGCGACAATTCGAGCTTTGTAGATAGTAACACTACTATCAGTGTATGTCTTCCTCTTGAAAATCCATTTATTCTCAGTGACTCACCGATCATCGGGCAAGTCAATCAAAGTCCATACTTTGTTCTCATACATGGATTTCATCTGAGATTTCATGGCCTCAAGCCATTTAGCAGAATCTGGGCTCATCATTGCTTCCTCATAGTTCGTAGGTTCGTCATGGTCTAGTAACAGGACTTCCAGAGGGATTACCGTACCACTCTGGTGCGGACCATACTCTGGTTGACCTACGAGGTTCAGTAGTAACTTGATCTGAAGTTTCATGATCATCATCATTAGCTTCCTCACTAATTGGTGTAGAGATCACTAGAACTGATTTCTGTAATGAACTACTTTCCAATTCGGGAGAAGGTACAGTTACCTCATCAAGTTCTACATTCCTCCCACTCACTTCTTTCGAGAAAAACTTCTTCTCTAGAAAGGATCCACTCTTTAGCAACAAAAGATCTTGCCTTTCAGATCTGTGATAGAAGGTGTACCCAACAGTTTCTTTTGGGTATCCTATGAAGACGCATTTCTCCGATTTGGGATTGAGCTTATCAGACTGAACCTTTTTCACATAAGTATCACAACCCCAAACTTTAAGAAATGACAACTTAGGTCAGCCAAACCATAGTTCATACGGTGTCGTCTCAACGAATTAGACAGTGCCTTATTTAACGTGAATGTAGTTGTCTCTAATGCATAACCCCAAAACGATAGCGGTAAATCAGTAAGAGACATCATATGTCACACCATATCTAGTAAAGTATGAGTACGACGTTCGGACACACCATTACGCTATGGTATTCCGGGTGGTGTGAGTTGCGAAACTATTCCGCATTGTTTCAAATGAGGACCAAACTCGTAACTCAAGTATTCTCCTCCACGATCAGATCGTAGAAATTCTATTTCTCTTGTTAGGATGATTTTCCACTTCACTCTGAAATTATTTGAACTTTTCAAATGCTTTGTGTTTCATCAATAAGATATACCCATATCTTCTCAAATCATGTGTGAAGGTCAGAAAATAACGATACCTGCCGCGAGCCTCAACACTCATCGGACTGCATACATCAGTATGTATTATTTCCAACAAGTTTATTGCTCGCTCCATTGTTCCGGAGAATAGAGTCATAGTCATCTTGCCCATGAGGAATGGTTCGCAAGCATCAACTGATTCATAATCAAGTGATTCCAAAAGCCCACCAGCATGGAATTTCTTCATGCGCTTTACACCAATATGACCTAAACGGCGGTGCCACAAATAAGTTGCACTATCATTATTAACTTTGCATCTTTTGGCTTCAATATTATGAATATGTGTATCACTACGATCAAGCTTCAATAAACCATTCAACTTGGGTGTATGACCATTGAAGGTTTTATTCATGTAAACAGAACAACAATTATTCTCTGACTTTAAATGAATAACCGTATTGCAATAAACATGATCAAATCATATTCATGCTTAACGCAAACACCAAATAACATTTATTTAGGTTCAACACTAATCCCGAAAGTATAGGGAGTGTGCGATGATGATCATATCAATCTTGGAACCACTTCCAACACACATCCTCACTTCACCCTTAACTAGTCTTTGTTCATTATGCAACTCCCGTTTTGAGTTACTAATCTTAGCAACTGAACTAGTATCAAATACTAAGGGGTTGCTATAAACACTAGTAAAGTACACATCAATAACATGTATATCAAATATACCTTTGTTCACTTTGCCATCCTTCTTATCCACGAAAAAAACTTGGGGCAGTTCTGCTTCCAGTGACCAGTCCCTTTGCTGTAAAAGCACTTAGTCTTAGGCTTAGGTCTAGACTTGGGCTTCTTCACTTGAGCAGCAACTTGCTTGCCGTTCTTCTTGAAGTGCCCCTTCTTCCCTTTGCCCTTTTCTTGAAACTAGGGGTCTTGTCAACCATCAACACTTGATGCTTTTCTTGATTTCTACCTTCGTCAATTTCAGCATCACGAAGAGCTTGGGAATTGTTTTCGTTATCCCTTGCATATTATTGTTCATCATGAAGTTCTATTAAATTGGTGATAGTGACTAGAGAACTCTGTTAATCACTATCTTATCTGGAAGATTAACTCCCACTTGATTCAAGTGATTGTAGTACTCAGACATTCTGAGCACATGCTCATTAGCTGAGCTATTCTCCTCCATCTTGTAGGCAAAGTGCTTGTCAAAGGTCTCATACCTTTCGACATGGGCATGAGTCCGAAATACTAATTTCAACTCTTGGAACATATCATATGCTCTATGGCATCCAAAATGTCTTTGAAGCCCCGATTCTAAGCCGTAAAGCATGGTGCACTAAACTATCAAGTAGTCATCATGTCGAGCTTGCCAAACGTTCATAACATCTGCATCTGCTCCTGTAATCGGTCTATCACCTAGCGGTGCATCAAGGACATAATTCTTTCTGTGCAACAATGAGGATAATCCTCAGATCACGGACCTAGTCCGCATCATCGATACTCTCATCTTTCAACATAATTTTCTCTAGGAACATATCTTAAAAAAACGGGGAGCAACATCGCAAGCTATTGATCTATAACATAGTTATGCAAATACTATCAGGACTCAGTTCATGATAAATTAAAGTTCAATTAATCATATTACTTAAGAACTCCCACTTAGATAGACATCCCTCTAACCATCTAAGTGATCACGTGATCCAAATCAACTAAACCATGTCCGATCATCACGTGAGATGGAGTAGTTTTCAATGGTGAACATCACTATGTTGATCATATCTAATATATGATTCACGCTCGACCTTTCGGTCTCCAGTGTTACGAGGCCATATCTGCATATGCTAGGCTCGTCAAGTTTAACTCGAGTATTCTTCTTGTGCAAAACTGGCTTGCACCCGTTGTATGTGAACGTAGAGCTTATCACACCCGATCATCACGTGGTGTCTCAACACGAAGAACTGTCGCAACGGTGCATACTCAGGGGGAACACTTATACCTTGAAATTCAATGAGGGATCATCTTATAATGCTACCGCCGAACTAAGAAAAATAAGATGCATAAAGGATAAACATCATATGCAATCAAAATATGTGACATGATATGGCCATGATCATCTTGCGCCTTTGATCTCCATCTCCTAAGTACCGTCATGATCTCTATCGTCACCGACATGACACCATGATCTCCATCATCTTGATCTCTATCAATGTGTCATCACATGGTTGTCTCGCCAACTATTGCTTTTGCAACTATTGCTATCGCATAGAGATAAAGTAAAGCAATTACATGGCACTTGCATCTTATGCAATAAAGAGACAACTATAAGGCTTCTGCTAGTTGCCGATAACTTTAACAAAACATGATCATCTCATACAACAATTTATATTTCATCACGTCTTTACCATATCACATCACAACATGCCCTTCAAAAACAAGTTAGACATCCTCTACTTTGTTGTTGCAAGTTTTACGTGGCAGCTACGGGCTGAGCAAGAACTGTTCTTACCTACGCATAAAAAACCACAACGCGGTATAGTGATTGCTTTTTGATCTTCAAAAAGAACCATGTTCGTTGAATCCAATTCAACTAAAGCTGGAGAAACAGACACCCACTAGCCACCTCTGTGTGAAGCACGTCGATAGAACTAGTCTCGCGTAAGCATACGCGTAATATCGGTCTGGGCCGCTTCATCCAATAATGCCACTGAATCAAGAATCAACTAGTGACAGCAAGCAATATGTATATACCCACACCCACAACTCCTTTGTGTCCTACTCGTGCATATAACATCTACGCATAAACTTGGCTCTGATACCACTGTTGGGGAACATAGTAATTTCAAAAAAATTCCTACGCACACACAGGATCATGGTGATGCATAGCAACGAGAGGGGAGAGTGTGTCCATGTACCCTTGTAGACCAAAAGCAGAAGCGTTAGCACAACGCGGTTGATGTAGTTGTAGGTCTTCACGATCCGATCGATCCAAGTACCGAACGCACGGCACCTCCGAGTTCAGCACACGTTCAGCTCGATGATGTCCCACGAACTCCGATCCAGCAGAGCTTCACGCGAGAGTTTCGTCAGCACGATAGCGTGATGACAGTGATGATGTTGCTACCGACGCAGGGCTTCGCCTAAGCACCGCTACAATATGATCGAGGTGGATTATGGTGGAGGGGGGCACCGCACATGGCTAAGGGATCAATGATCAACTTGTGTGTCTAGAGGTGCCCCCCTGCCCCCGTATATAAAGGAGCAAGGGGGAGGACGGCCCTCTATGGCGTGCCAGGAGGAGGAGTCCTCCTCCTAGTAGGAGTAGGACTCCCCTCTTTCATACTCCTACTAGGAGGGGGAAAGGAAGGGAGAGAGGGAGAAGGAAAGGGGGCGCCCCCCCCCTCTCCTAGTCCAATTCGGACCAGAGGGGGAGGGTGCGCGGCCTGCCCTAGGCCAGCCCTCTCTCTCTCTACTAAGGCCCATTATTTCTCTCGGGGGGTTCCGGTAACCCCTCGGCACTCCGGTTTTCTCTGAAATCACCCGGAACACTTCCGGTGTCCGAATATAGTCGTCCAATATATTGATCTTTATGTCTCGACCATTTCAAGACTCCTCGTCATGTCCGTGAGCATACCTGGGACTCAGAACTACCTTCGGTACATCAAAACACAAAAACTCATAATACCGATCGTCACCGAACTTTAAGCGTGCGGACCCTACGGGTTCGAGAACTATGTAGACATGACCGAGACACGTCTCTGGTCAATAACCAATAGCGTAACCTGGATGTTCATATTGGCTCCCACATATTCTACGAAGATCTTTATCGGTCAAACCGCATAACAGCATACGTTGTTCCCTTTGTCATCGGTATGTTACTTGCTCGAGATTCGATCGTCGGTATCATAATACCTAGTTCAATCTCATTACCGACAAGTCTCTTTACTCGTTTTGTAATACATCATCCCGTAACTAACTCATTAGTTGCATTGCTTGCAAGGCTTATAGTGATGTGCATTACCGAGAGGGCCCACAGACACCTCTCCAACAATCAGAGTGACAAATCCTAATCTCGATCTATGCCAACTCAACAAGTACCTTCGGAGACACCTGTAGAGCACCTTTATAATCACCCAGTTACGTTGTGATGTTTGGTAGCACACTAAGTGTTCCTCTGGTATTCGGGAGTTGCATAATCTCATAGTCATAGGAACATGTATATGTCATGAAGAAAGCAATAGCAACATACTAAACGATCAAGTGCTAAGCTAACAGAATGGGTCAAGTCAATCACATCATTCTCCTAATGATGTGATTCCGTTTATCAAATGACAACCCATGTCTATGGTTAGGAAACTTAACCATTTTTGATCAACGAGCTAGTCAAGTAGAGGCATACTAGTGACACTGTGTTTGTCTATGTATTCACACATGTATTATGTTTCCGGTTAATACAATTCTAGCATGAATAATAAACATTTATCATGAAATAAGGAAATAAATAATAACTTTATTATTGCCTCTAGGGCATATTTCCTTCAAGCATCAATAGACATCCTGTACTTATGGTTAATCTTGCATAGAGATTGGAGTTCCAGTCGGTTTTGAGCAAAAGCATGTCTTTCTGCTTGAATTTCACACTGAAGAAGTCGAACAGATTCAGGCGGCGACTTCATCAAGCTTGTGTCACTAGTAAGTTCGACACTACATCAATATATGACTTTGTGGTTGTATCCCTACCCTCAAGATGTGTTGCCTACTTCTCTGGAATATATGTTAGAGGGACAAACAATGGGTTCGCCTCACTATCATTGTGGCAGTTCTTCCTAACAGCGGTGTTGTCACCCTGAAAGAGAAACAAGTAGGTAGATAACGGGTTTTGCACGTATAAGCACCAGCGCTGTCAATTCATCTCATTTCTTTGTCAGAAATAAAGAGACACAATTTAAAATAGCATTAATATATCAGGCATTGTCCATAGTTAAGACGGCAGGAAATGGCATTGTGCAGGAGCGGCCAGCTTCACCAGACCACTGGATTATAGATCAAGAAGACAAGCATACATGTAGTTCTGAACAACGTATAAGCATGAACGGTGAGTGTACTGTCAATTTATACCATTTCAGATTGGTCAATAAAGAGACACGATTTGAATAACCTCAATATGATATGGCATTGTTTATTGTTGAGACATAGCAGGATATGACAATGTGTTGTTGTTGGTAGTTTCACCACACCAATGGATTACAGATCAAGAACACAAGCATACACATAGTGCTAAAGAAGATAACTTGCTATGTTCAGTTTAATTTACATGGTACGAATAAGGAACTAGGTTGTACAACTAAAGACTGAAATTGAAAGTGCGTTATATCGACTAGAGGGGGGGTGAATAGGCAATTTTTATGAAAGTCTTCAAAACGAGGAAGTTTCGAAGACAAACAATAGAAATAAACCTATTACCATGCAGCGGAAGGTAGACTACACTAGGCAAACCATAGTCAAGTATTCAATGAAGTGAAAGCGCAATGACTAATAGCAGCTACGTAGTAAGGATCAGGTAGGAAGATATTATGAAACCAGTCAGAACAAGCAGTCACTCAGTGAAGACAAAAGATAGTACAATCATACAATGACTTCACAAGGACCAACAGTAAGTAAAGGGAAGGGAAGGATGAAACCAGTGACTCGTTGAAGACAATGATTTGTTGGACCAGTTCTAGTTGCTGTGACAACTGTACGTCTAGTTAGGGTGGCTAGGTATTTATACCTGAGGACACACAGTCCCGGACACCTAGTCCTGAACACGCATCTCAGGACACCCAGTCCTCACCGTATTCCCCTTGAGCTAAGGTCACACAGACCTCGCCCAATCACTCTGGTAAGTCTTCAAGGTAGACTCCGAAACCTTCACAGACTTCGTTCACCGGCGATCCACAATGACTCTTGGATGCTCAGAACGCGACGCCTAACCGGCTGGAGGATTCATAGTTCTCAAGTGTAATAAGTCTTCAGATCACACAGACAAGAAGACTTAAGTGATGCCTAACACTCTTTGGCTCTGGGTGGTTAGGGCTTTATCCTCGCAAGGAATTCTCTCTCAAAGGCTTCGAGGTGGGTTGCTCTCAAACGACAAAAGCCGTACTTTAACTCGGAGCAGCCAACCATTTATGGTTGTAGGGGTGGGCTATTTATAGCCACTAGGCAACCCGACCTGATTTTTCCGAAATGACCCTGGGTCACTAAGGAACTGACACGTGTTCCAACGGTCAGATTTCAAACACACACGGCAACTTTACTTGGGCTACAAGCAAAGCTGACTTGTCCGACTCTGGACAATATTTGCTCTCATAGTCTTCACTCGAAGACATAGGTTTTGGTTAAGCATCACTTCAGTCATTCTGACTATTTCTCTTGGACCCCACTTAACAGTACGGTGGTTCCTATGACTCAATAAAGAAGAAAAGAACTACACAAGATCTGAGTCTTCGAGCTCCATAGGCTTCATGCAATGTCTTCTCTTGTCATAGTCTTCAAATGTGAATTTCTTCACATACCACCTTTGACTTCTATGTCTTCATACATTTTTAGGGGTCATCTCTGGTAGGAAAACCGAATCAATGAGGGACTTCTACCTGTGTTATCCTGCAATTCTCACAAACACATTAGTCCCTCAACTAGGTTTGTCGTCAATACTCCAAAACCAACTAGGGGTGGCACTAGATGCACTTACAATCTCCCCCTTTTTGGTGATTGATGAAAAACTAGTTGAAGTTTTCAATGGGGAATATAATATGTGAAATTGTAAAGGATAAGGAATTTTCTTCATAAGTTGCAAGGGCTCCCCCTAAAGATGTGCATATAAGTAATTTGCTTTTGGAATGCAAATGCACATGGCAGGTTGTACTCGTGGAGATCCTCTTCAACTTATGATGACAATTCATTATGAATGTGAATGTATGTGAAGATAATGACATGCATAATGGAAAATGGACGTCTGCAAAATGATCTAAGTGCGGAATTTATCGTCGCACATGCGGAATTTATCATCGCATCACAAAGTAGAAAATAAGTAGCAGACGACCATCGAGATTAGGTGTTTCAACTCAAAGAACCAAATGTATCAAAACGAGAGTTGTAAACACTAGGCAAAATATAAAGCAACCGCCCATGAGGACCCGCTTGAAGACTATCAAACTCATATGCTCTATCAAACTCATATGATTCTCCCCCTTTTGTCAGTAAGGACCAAAAAGGTTGAAGACATAGAGCATCTACTCGTTCCCTTGAAGAGTAGGTGAAGCAGCAGGGTCGTCGGTGGTGTTCGGCGGTGCAGAAGAATTGGGCGCAGTGTCGAAGCGTGCTGAAGGAGGGGGCAGTGAAGTAGCATCATCTTCGTCCTCGATCACTCTGGCATTCACAGTTGCCGCAGAGGAAGAGAACTCAGAGTCTTCAAGAGATGGAGTTCGTCGCAGCACTGCCCTTCGAGGAGGTGTGGAGTCAAATTTGAAGCGTTCAGAGAAGCCATCCTCTTGAAGATCATATTCAGAGCACATAAGCGTCAGCCCTTTCCATGTGCGTCGAGAGGTTTCATGGGCAACAAAGGCATTCTTGGTGGCAAGATTGCGAATGCGGTTAACATCCACCAAGAGGCTTTGCATTTGGCGCTTCAGCCAGTCATGATGCCTATCCTGTTTCTGATGAAGAGCCACCAGAAGCTCTCGGTCATTGAGAACACGTGATCGCTTCTTGGGTCGTTGGGCAATAGTGCTTTCGGTGGCTTCAGTGAGGGCACGATGAGGTGCACGTGTAGTTCCAGCCAGAGGATAAACACGAGTGACTGCTTCAACTCCTTCAATGTTCTGAGAGAAACTTTGATGCTCCGCATTCTGAAGACTAAGAGGCTCCTTGGCAAGCTCAGGATAAATGGCTTCAATGGACATATCCACATCAGGCAGAAAGATCCGATGATTGCGAGCAGATGGCTGATATGAGATAGCGGAGTGGAGTTTAATCAGCCGCATTATCCAAGGAGCATAGAACTTCAAGCCAAAGAGATCAGAGCCTGATGCAGCAAGTTGGCGGGTGAAGAAGTCTTGTGCATTGAAGCATTTGCCATGAATAATATAGAAGACCAAAGTCTTCATTGCACCTTCCAGCTTGGCATGTGGAGAATGTCCTTTGATGGGCCAGAGAGTTCGCCTTATGATGTGATAGATAGTCCTTGGCAGATACTCAAGGTCTTCAACAAAGAACTCCTTAGGATATGCAGCATCTTGTGGCAAGGGCTTCATCATACTGAGCATCTGACTCATGTTTGGTTCAGGCTTCTGAAAGATGCTCTCCATAGCTTCACTGTGAAGCTGACAGCCAGGTTCGTAGAGATCGCCAGGAGTGGGCAAACCAGTGAACTCAATGATATCAAAGGCTTTGGCTTCGCAATGAACATTTCCTGTCATCCACTCCAGGACCCAAGTCTTCAAATCTCTGTTGTACCCACGGATGTGAAGTGTGGCATAGAATTGGAGCAGCAACTCTTCATTCCAGTGCTCTTGGTCAGTGACAAACGGCAACAATCCAACCTCTTTGAAGCACTCCAGAGCTTCTTCCAGACAGGGCAGACCAGCTATTGCTTCGGTGTCAAGACGCTTATGTGGGAAGATGCGACCTTGATTGTACAGAATGCAGGAGTAATAGCTTCGCTACGGATAGCTCCAGAACCGATCAGAAGATATTCTTTCCCTTGAGTAGGGGTTCTTGGAGCTATTGAAGAAAGTGTTGTCTGCTTTGAAGCCGTTGACATTGAAGGATCCATGTGCTGATGCAGGACCTGGAAACCTGGGTAACCTTGGAATTGGCTTCTGTACCTGAGGCCTATGCTCAACATGATAGTCAAACTGAGGACAAGCAGCAGGCGCAGGAACAGAAGCAGTAGCATCATTGGCTTCGCTGACTTCTGGTTCTTGGGTTGGTGTAGGATCCACATTTGCTTCAGCCATGACTGTGTCAGTGGCTTCATTGGTGTTGGTGGTGGCAGCCTCAAGATTTTCTACCTCCACTTGATGAGCTGGAGGGTCGGGCACAGACACGTTCTCCGTGAGAACAGTTTCGTCGGTAGTTTGGGGAGTGGGGACATGTTCTTCTTCTTGGGTGTCATCGGCTAATGCAGCCGGAATGTCTTCAGCGGCTTTAGCTTCAGACTCGGAGACTGGAGGCCTTGGTCCTTTGCGAAGCCTGCGTAACACTGGCGACGCCTGTGTAGATGGAGTTGGCTGGGCCTCAAAGTCATCTTCTTCTTGTGCTTGTGGGTGATCAGCCCATGTTGTATCCTGAGGAATTGGCGTCAAGGGACGACCAATGCTGATGAGTTCGTTGTGCGTAAGCACAGGCGATGATACCTGTTGGTGCTCAATCTGAGGAAGGACTA
The DNA here is from genome assembly GCF_018294505.1 of Triticum aestivum. Classification (NCBI taxonomy): domain Eukaryota; kingdom Viridiplantae; phylum Streptophyta; class Magnoliopsida; order Poales; family Poaceae; genus Triticum; species Triticum aestivum. The sequence continues at coordinate 443,059,448 of NC_057797.1, forward strand.
CATGACCAATGTCTTCAGCAGTGGTAGGATCAGCTGCTAGAAAGTCTTCAATTGTGTGAGCCTCTATGAAAGCAGGCTCATGGACAGTCAGTTGGCGCTCTTGAAGTTCAGTGGCAGGGCGGACCATGGAGATGGATTCAACAATTAAGGGCTCTATCGGAACAGCCCGTTCCTTCTTGGTCTTCCACTTCTTCTTGCAGGGAGCAGCATCAGAGGCTTCAGAATGTTTTCTCTTTATGGCTTCAGCCTCAGCAGTCCTCGTCTTCTTCAGTTCTGAAGCGGTTGACCTGGCCTTTGGCTTCAAGCCAGTCATGCTAGTTGGGAAGACAATGGGATGTGCTTCCTGGCTTGGTGCGTTGGGTTCGGCCATAGCGGGCTTCTTCTTCTGCTTTGCAGCCATCCTGGGGTCAATGCCAGGGCGCCCAAGGGCCTTGCATTTCTCAGCCTCATTGTAGGCTTGCACACACTTGTCAGCCAGGCTCTTCATGTGCTCACGAGAACCCTGAGCTTCTGCACGTTTCTTGAGAAAGGCTTCTTTGAGCTCGTGCAGCATAATCTTGAAGTTTTTCACCTCTTGCATGCTGAGCTTGGCCATATGCTTCTTGAACTGAGCTTTCTCAAAGTCAATCTTTTGCTTCAGTTCGACGATGCGCTGAGCAAGAGTTAGCTCTGAAGCAATGGCGCCATGGAAGGCGACACTGAGGCCAATTGGAAGTTGCAGATCTTCGAAGCTGAGGTTGGGCGTGTCAAACCACTCATCAATGAAGTTGTGGATGATTGCCACGTCAAAGAGAGGCAGATCATTGAAGATTTCTGCTTCTTCTTTGCTCTTGATCAGTTGCTCAAGAGCGTCATCTGCAAGATCTTCATCACTGGACAGATCAATGGCATCGTTGCACAGAATAGCAGCAGCAGTCAGTTCTTTGCCGGTGTGTGGCAGAGGCATGTTGACTTTCTGGGGCTTGAAGATGCGTGACAAATCTTCAGACTGTACACTGTCTTCAGGAGGTGCAGTAGCCAGTGGCTTCGCCCGTGATATTTTTGGTGCAGAGGCAGGCTTTGAAGCTTTAGGCCGCTTCAACTTCTTTGGCTTCGGTGCTGCAGGCGCTTCATCTGATTCAGCATCATCTGCAGGCTCATTCATGGCTATCCCTTGAACCACGATATGAGTGATGAGACCTTCCAAGTTGTAGAAGGGCCCAAGAAGATTGGGTTCAGCTTCGCGAGTTCCATCGGCACGGGGAGCAGAGGGACCAGGGTTGAAGTCTAATCCCAAATACTTCTTGTTCTGCTTCGTTGAGTTCTTGGCAAACTGGAAGTTGCGCTTGAACAGATTGTCGTCACGACACCATAGTAGTGACGATGGGTGTGCATCTGCAGGCTGTGGCCCACGGACCATGCAGGGATAGAAGCCTTGTTCAATGGCTTCTCTGGACCTGGGTTGAAGATTCCTATATAGGATGTCTCCCCATGGTCGCTTGATGGCATTTTTCTCAGCATATTCCTGGGTCACAAACCGGTATTTGAACCATTGTTCTGCCCAATATCTTCGAATCCATTGGATTCGGGTCTTGCGCTGATTGTAATCCTCTTCAGGATCTGTCTTGTAAAGCTCTGAGAGGTCATCAGGCAAATCTCTTGATGTTCCCCCATGACGCTGTCTGCCACCCTTCCTTACTGATTTCTCTGCATCCATGAACTTCAAACTGAATGGCTTCAACATGTTCAAAGGCTTCAAAGGCTTTCGCTTGCTGGACAAACAGGAACTGGCTTCGGGAGAATTTATATGACACTGTAAGAATTCTGCAAATAAATGCAGACTATGAGAACCAAGGGATTCTCCCACGGACATGTACCTATGACAGCATTAAGGTGCGAGGGAAGGGGAAGAGGTCATATGCATTCTGAGAAGATTTTGAAGATAAATCAGTTTAGAAGACATTGACCTCATCGTGTGAAGACATTCACTCATAGATAAGGAGTTGGTTCCAGATTTGTACGAATCCACGGATCAGTACAAGTGAGGAATCTAACTACTTTGTGAAGCATAAGTGAATATACTAGGCATATTATGAGATGCAGTATGAAGTGGATCCAACATGTGTGAACAAAAACCACTTGTGGTAGAAAGTGACGAATCTGTAGGATCAAAGGGGCCATAAAAAGGAGGTTTTTATTTACCACACAAGGAACTGCTAGACGGAGTGGAAGAGGAGGCCGAGCAGTTCGATCGTCCATGCCCTAACTTGGCGACGGAGGACACCTACGGCGACGGCAGAGAAGACAATGTCCGCGGTCGGTGTGAAGACGGTGTCGGAGAGGTTGAGGCAGCTAAGCGCTTCGTCGCCGGCGTTGTCGAGGGCTAGCGGTGGCACTAGGGTTCGTGCGAGAGTGGAAGAAGAGATAATGACTGTGGTGTGGCGTGTATTTATAGGGACAGGGGCGGCTCAGTGTTATTACACAGGTGCCCCTGGCGATTCACATCTGAGGAACACGTGGCCATCATGCAGCATATCGGAGGTTGTTCCACGTCCCACGCACGCCTGAATTGTCGGGTGGTCGTTCCCACTTCTCCGGTTTCAGGTGAAGGAATTAGCATTGAAGGCGGACTTAATGTTTGTCTCTGTATCTTCTGCTGACAAGGACGTAGAGAAGACATTTGACAGTTTCAAGAGAATGCATATGATTTGGAGAGATAGAGTTTGAGATAGAAATCATAGAGAGGTTAGGGTCCGATCACATTCACTTAGTTCAAAAGATTCAACAATAAGACATAGCTATAAGTGAATGCTGTAGAGGACAGAACACTAGTACATATATATAATCAACATAGTGAAGATAATCATGAAGACATGTTGAGATTGAAGCCAGACCAAATGTTAAGACATAGCAAATGTAACGCCATGAGTGAAACACTTCAAACAGAACATTTGGTGGTGGCATTACCCACCGTATAGGAAGTATTAGACCCAGACACGGCGCACAATTATCGTGGCATTCCGAAGTCAAATTCCTCATTAATGTATTCACACTTAGAATGCATGTCTTCATTGATTGAAGATATACTTTACTTCGTGTGTTGCACATCTAAGTCATCAATATGCATAAGTGTTAGGATGTGTGCCTGATCACAGGACATTTGAGGATTCCAAGATATTTAGCTCACATCGTAACTTGCAAAATCTCTTCTCATCCAAGGGCTTGGTGAAGATATCTGCCAATTGCTCTTCAGTGTTGACGTGTATGATATCAATATCTTCCTTCACAATATGATCTCTGAGAAAGTGATGACGAATCTCAATGTGCTTTGTCTTCGAGTGCTGAACTGGGTTGTTGGCAATCTTGATGGTGCTTTCGTTGTCGTAGTAGAGTGGCACTTGCTTCAGATGAATGCCATAGTCTTTGAGTGTTTGCTTCATCCACAGAAGCTGAGCGCAGCAAGATCCAGCAGCAATGTATTCAGATTCAGCAGTGGAGAGAGATACACAGTTCTGCTTCTTTGAAGACCAACATACAAGTGATCGTCCCAGAAAATGACATGTGCCTGATGTAGACTTGCGATCCACCTTGTCACCGGCATAATCAGCATCTAAGAATCCAACTAGATCAAACTCTGATCCCTTTGGATACCATAATCCTAGAGTTGGGGTGTAAGCCAAATATCGAAGAATTCGCTTCACAGTTAAGTGATGCGATTCCTTTGGTGCCGCATGGAATCGAGCACACATGCAAACACTAAGCATAATATCTGGCCTAGATGCACATAGATAAAGTAAAGAACCAATCATGGAGCAGTATACCTTTTGATCGAACTTTTTACCATTGTCGTCGGGACCCAGATGATGTTTGGCTGGCATTGGCGTCGTGAAGCCTTTGCAGTCTTGCATACCGAACTTCTTCAGGCAATCTTTGAGATACTTTTCTTGAGATATAAAGATGTCGTTGCGTTGCTATCGTATTTGAAGACCAAGGAAGAACTTCTGCTCTCCCATCATGGACATCTGGTATTGCTCTTGCATCATATATCCAAATTCTTCACTGTATTTCTGATTGGTGCAGCCGAAGATAATGTCATCCACATATATTTGGCACACAAACAGTTCACCATCATATGTCTTCGTGAAGAGAGTGGGGTCGAGGGAACCAGGTGTGAAGCCTTTGCTCTTCTGGAAGTGTTTGAGTGTGTCATACCAAGCACGAGGGGCTTGTTTGAGGACATACAGTGCCTTGTTGAGCTTGTATACCATGTTAGGATGTTTTGGATCTTCAAAGCCAGGCGGTTGTGCAACATACACTTCTTCAATCTTGCCATTGAGAAATGCGCTCTTCACATCCATTTGATATAGAAGTATGTTATGATGATTTGCATAGGCCAGCAGTATGCGTATGGCTTCAAGTCGAGCCACGGGAGCAAATGTTTCATTGAAGTCAATCCCTTCCACTTGAGTATATCCTTGAGCAACAAGACGAGCTTTGTTTATGACAACTTGACCATGCTCATCTTGCTTGTTGCGGTATATCCATTTGGTGCCTATTATATTGTGCTTCCGAGGATCAGGACGCTTAACCAGTTCCCATACATTATTCAGCTCAAACTGTTGAAGCTCTTCTTGCATAGCTTGAATCCATTTAGGTTCCATGAAGGCTTCTTCAACTTTCTTGGGTTCTGTTATTGAGACGAATGCGAAGTGCCCACAGAAATTTGCTAGCTGTGTTGCCCTTGAATGAGTGAGCGGACCGGGTGCATTGATGCTATGAATTATTCTCTCAATCTGCACTTCAGTCTTGTAGAGGATTATGTGCACCCAAGTATATCTAGAATAATCATCAACAATGACAAAGCCATAGAGACAAGCAGTAGTAGTAAGAGTTGAGTAATGAGTGGGACCGAAAAGATCCATGTGGAGCAGTTCGAAGGGTCGAGTTGTTGTCATGATTTTCTTTGAGGGATGCTTTGCCCTCGTCATCTTTCCTGCTTTACAGGCACCGCATAAGTGATCTTTCTTGAACTTGACGCCCTCTATGCCTATGACATGCTTCTTCTTTGCAAGGGTGTGGAGGTTCCTCATGCCAGCATTCCCTAGCCTCCGATGCCAGAGCCAGCATTTTGAAGCTTTTGCCAGAAGACATACGGCAAGTTGTGGTCCTGCTGAGAAATCTACCACATACAAATCATCTTTCCTATACCCTTCAAACACTAGAGACTTGTCAGTTTCCATTAGAACAAGGCAATGATATTTTCCAAACATCACGATCATGTTTAAATCGCAAAGCATTGAGACAGACATTAAGTTGAAACCAAGGGATTCAACAAGCATGACTTTATCCATGTGTTGATCCTTTGAGATTGCAACTCTACCTAAACCCAATACCTTACTTTTACCAGTGTCAGCAAATGTGATATGACTCTTGTCGGATGGACGTAAGGTTGAGTCCATAAGAAGGCTTCTCTTGCTAGTCATGTGATTGGTACACCCACTATCAATAATCCATTCTGAAGCTGCTGGTGTCGTACCCTAGAGTGCAGTTAGGGGGATAGGCTTCACGAAGAGAATTGTGAAGCAAAAACATTTGACGAACCAGTGGGTTATGAAAGCTTAGATAGAGATTTGGACTGATAGGGCGAGTGGCAAGCGATTCAGGAACGAAGTACATAATAAGACCATTTGGGCATTTGATCTTGTGCCCTACAAGATGTTTAAGGTCCCCAGCAATAGCGTAAGACGATTTTGGTTTTCTGCTGGAGACCCTTCCCTGCAAAAGAGAGTTAAGCTTTCTTAGCCACCCACATATTCAAGGGTGGCTTCGAAGCAATGAGTCTAAGTGCAGCATCTGAGAACTTTGGCTTTGCAGCCCTAGCGAAAAGTCTTGCAGGAGGACAATAGTATTCATAAGAATAAGCAGAATAGTTCTTGGTCTTATGAACATGGCGGTTTGATGAACCACGCTCATATTCATAGGCTTGAGTATGGCTTCCCTGCAAAACATTTGCGTTAGTTTGACTCCGGTGAGTCCTTTGTCTGTATGAAGCCTTTGGACCGTATGAAGCCTGTGGTCTGGGGTTTGTCTTCACCTGTGGTGTCATGATGACATTCACAGGAAGATTCTCCAAACACTTTTTGGGCACCCAGATCTTCTTCATAGACGGCCCATTCCTGCATTTAGTACCAATATACCTGGCAAACACTTTACCATTCTGATTCTTAAACAGTTTATAGTTTGCATCAAAGGATTCATCAATGACAATGGGGTTAGGACAAGTGAAGCCAGATAGAGTGGATGGATCTGCTGGAGGTTCCTTTGCAGCAACCCATGTGGTTTTGGGGTACTGCTCAGGTTTCCAGTAAGGGCCATCAGCATTCATTTTCCTTACGAACCCAACACCCTCTTTCCTAGGGTTTTGGTTCAGGATCTGCCTTTTGAGGACATCACATAGTGTCTGATGCCCTTTGAGACTTTTGTACATGCCTGTTTCAAGCAATGTATTCAACCTAGCATTCTCATCAGCAATAGCAGTGGTATCCTCACCAGAGGGGTTAGTTCCCACATCAACAGTTGAAGATATTGCAACAGTAGCAGCAGTAGAACATTCAGCAACAGAAGTAGCATTATCACGCTCAATGCATTTAAGACATGGTGGTTCAAATCCTTCCTGAGCTGAACTGATCTGTTCGGCGCGAAGCGACTCGTTTTCTTTTTGAAGATCTTCATGAGCCGCTCTCAATTTCTCAAGATATTTCTTCCTTTGAAGATAATCATAGGAAAGCCTTTCATGACCTGTTGAGAGCGTTTCATGACGACTTTCAAGTTCCTCATACTTAACGTGAAGACTTTTTATGTCTTCAATTAAGGACTGAGATTGAGTCATTTCAGCGTCTAATAGATCATTGCTTTTTTCTAACAGTTTTTGAATGTGTTCCATGGTTTTCTGTTGTTCAGTTGCAATTTTAGCGAGTGTTTTGTAGCTGGGTTTGGAACCACAATCAGAGTCATTGTCACTAGATGTTTGATAGTGAGTAGTGCGTGTGTTTACCTTGGCACCGCGTGCCATGAAGCAGTAGGTAGGAGCGGAGTAGTCCTTGTCATTTGCATCGGTGTCGGTGATGGAGTCATTGTCTTCAGTGTTGAAGATGGACTTGGCAACGTATGCTGTAGCCAGACTCGCAACGCCAGAATCAGACTCCTCCTCGGACTCCACCTCCGCCTCCTCAGAAGCGGACTCCTCCTCTGAATCCATTTCCTTGCCAACAAACGCACGTGCCTTGCCAGATGAGCTCTTCTTGTGTGATGAAGACTTTGAGGAGGACTTGGAAGAAGACTTTGAGTATTTCTTCTTTTTCTTGTCATCAGAATCATACTCCTTGCTCTTCTTTTTCTTCCTGTTCTCAATGTCCCACTGCGGACACTCAGAGATGTAGTGGCCAGGTTTCTTGCACTTGTGGCATGTTTTCTTCTTGTAGTCATGAGCAGAAGCTTGATCATTCCTTGAGCTTGATCGTGAAGACTTTCTGAAGCCTTTCTTCTTGGTGAATTTTTCGAACTTCTTCACAAGCATAGCAAGCTCCTTTCCAATGTCTTCAGGATCATCAGAATTGCTGTCAGATTCTTCTTCAGATGTGGAGACAGCTTTTGCCTTCAAGGCACGAGTTCGCCCATAGTTGGGACCGTAGATATCTCTTTTCTCAGAAAGCTGAAACTCATGTGTGTTGAGCCTCTCAAGTATGTCAGATGGATCGAGTGTCTTGAAATCAGGACGTTCTTGAATCATCAGGGCTAGGGTGTCAAACGAACTGTCAAGTGATCTCAGGAGTGTCTTGACGACTTCATGCTTGGTGATCTCAGTAGCGCCGAGGGCTTGAAGCTCATTTGTGATGTCAGTGAGTCGATCAAACGTGAGCTGGACATTCTCATTGTCATTTCCCTTGAAGCGGTTGAAGAGGTTGTGAAGGACACTGATTCTCTGATCTCTCTGGGTTGAGACGCCTTCGTTGACCTTGGAGAGCCAGTCCCAGACCAGCTTAGATGTTTCCAAGGCACTCACACGGCCATACTGTCCTTTGGTCAGATGACCACAGATGTTATTCTTGGCAGTAGAGTCCAGTTGAATGAACTTCTTGACGTCAGCAGCAGTGACACCTTCTCCAGCCTTGGGAACGCTGTTCTTGACGACATACCATAGGTCGACGTCAATGGCTTCAAGATGCATGCGCATCTTATTCTTCCAGTAGGGATATTCAGTTCCATCAAAGACGGGGCATGTAGCAGAGACTTTAATTATCCCTGTAGTCGACATAGCTAAAACTCCAGGTGGTTAAACCGAATCACACAGAACAAGGGAGCACCTTGCTCTGATACCAATTGAAAGTGCATTATATCGACTAGAGGGGGGTGAATAGGCGATTTTTATGAAAGTCTTCAAAACATGGAAGTTTCAAAGACAAACGATAGAAATAAACCTATTACCATGCAGCGGAAGGTAGACTACACTAGGCAAACCATAGTCAAGTATTCAATGAAGTGAAAGCACAATGACTAATAGCAGCTAGGTAGTAAGGATCAGGTAGGAAGATATTATGAAACCAATCAGAACAAGCAGTCACTCAGTGAAGACAAAAGATAGTGCAATCATACAATGACTTCACAAGGACCAACAGTAAGTAAAGGGAAGGGAAGGATGAAACCAGTGACTCATTGAAGACAATGATTTGTTGAACTAGTTCCAGTTGCTGTGACAACTGTACGTCTTGTTAGGGCGGCTAGGTATTTAAACCTTAGGACACAGAGTACCGGACACCCAGTCCTGAACACACAGCTCAGGACACCCAGTCCTCACCGTATTCCCCTTGAGCTAAGGTCACACAGACCTTGCCCAATCACTCTAGTAAGTCTTCAAGGTAGACTCCCAAACCTTCACAGACTTCGTTCACCGGCGATCCACAATGACTCTTGGATGCTCAGAACGCGACGCCTAACCGGCTGGAGGATTCACAGTCCTCAAGTGTAATAAGTCTTCAGATCACACAGACAGGAAGACTTAAGTGATGCCTAACACTCTTTGGCTCTGGGTGGTTAGGGCTTTATCCTCGCAAGGAATTATCTCTCAAAGGCTTCGAGGTGGGTTGCTCTCAAACGACAAAAGCCGTACTTTAACTCGGAGCAGCCAACCGTTTATGGTTGTAGGGGTGGGCTATTTATAGCCACTAGGGAACCCGACCTGATTTGTCCGAAATGACCCTGGGTCACTAAGGAACTGACACGTTTTCCAACGGTCAGATTTCAAACACACACGGCAACTTTACTTGGGCTACAAGCAAAGCTGACTTGTCCGACTCTGGACAATATTTTCTCTCATAGTCTTCACTCGAAGACATAGGTTTTGGTTAAGCATCACTTCAGTCATTCTGACTGTTTCTCTTGGACCCCACTTAACAGTACGGTGGTTCCTATGACTCAATAAAGAAGAAAAAGAACTACACAAGATCTGAGTCTTCGAGCTCCACAGGCTTCATGCGATGTCTTCTCTTGTCATAGTCTTCAAATGTGAATATCTTCACATACCACCTTTGACTTCAATGTCTTCATTTATTTTTAGGGGTCATCTCTGGTAGGAAAACCGAATCAATGAGGGACTTCTACCTGTGTTATCCTGCAATTCTCACAAACACATTAGTCCCTCAACTAGGTTTGTCGTCAATACTCCAAAACCAACTAGGGGTGGCACTAGATGCACTTACAGAAATTGAGAAGGACAAATTTATGTTTATGTACTTCTTCTTTATAAACTTTGAATAAGCAATTTGATGCAGACGACAAAAATAAATAGCGTTTGAACTCATAGCTATCCAAATATACACAACAAAATTTGAAGGCTTGAGGAGGACAAACTTACATTAGTAGTGAAGACAGAATCTATAAAGCCCTTGTCCATATTGATGGGGGGGGGGGCAATTTAAGAAGTTTACCGCACACTCTTCTTCAAGAGCATTGACTTTATTCTACATTTTTTAAGAGTAAATATAGATGTCAAAATATAGGAACAAATGGCGATTATTTAACTGAAGATGCAGAGTACAAATGTAAATACAGCATACAGGCAAAAGGCACTGACAAGAGCAATGTGGAGCTAAACTTCTTCAGTAACATTGGTTTTATTCATAATACTGGCAAGAGTAAATGTAGACCTGATGTGTAGAAAATGGAGGACAAGGGAAAATAAGTTACAAAGTGTACATGAAGAACTAGCTGACCAATATAAGTACAGTGATGAAGGACAGCAAATACTTACAGGAACAATGCAGAACTAAATTTCTTCATAAGCATTGGGTTTATTCTACATTAATTTAAGCATTAATATAGATCTGATAATTTGGAGCAAACAGTGGATAAGCAAGCTATAATGCACAATGATGTCACATAATCCACCAGGTATGAATGTAAGGACAACGATAGGACAATAGGTACTCACAAGAGCAAAGCAGCGACCAGCATAGTTGCGATATCCTAGGTTTTGCGGCGCTGGTTCTATTGCCAATATACGTCGGGAGCTATGTGATTTCTCCGGTAACACCACCTTTTTCAAGGACTTTGCTTGTACCCCTTCAGGTTCTGCAATCACCCTCTTCCTTTTGGATGTTTGAAACACAAGAACAACAATTGAATGGAAAAACATGGTATGATGACAAATGGAATAGGTATTGATAATGGATGGGCATGGCATCTTCACATTTATCATGAGTAAACTAAGCAGATGGTGGTGCAACGAAGGAAAAGAAATGCAAGACACCTTATGCAAGATATGTGCAACCAATAAAACCTTGCCAAATTAGAACCGGCACCTTATTGGATGAACAGGATAGGCCATGTGCCTTTGACTCCTTGAGCTCAGAATAGTCATTAGGATCATATTCTGAATACGAATCTATAGGTCCGGAGCATGTGGGTTTCACTGCGTCCACAATGGACCTCAATCCCTTCATGCCAAGTTTGTTACCCATTGAACTGCTCTGCAATATTCTTCTAATGTGCGCATTCTCATATTCATTGTGATTATATATAATATCTGAAAAGAATGAAAACATAAACAGTAGTGATATTATCTTTGTAATGCAGAGGATATTGAGGTTACCTTTGTAATGGGGCTCCTTGTAAACCCTTGCGTGCTATCACTGGATTCTGATGAGAGAGCCCATGTGTGCCCTCGATATGTGGCACATGTATTTTTCGAAAGTAAAGTAGGAACATTAACTGACCAATTAAACATTCTCTGTTTTAGTACATGTTAGCATCATATCAGATTCATATTTGAGCAACTAAATTTGGAATTATGAGTGGCATGGTGTTTAGCTTGATGGGTTGAGGAGCACTGCTTGCACTTACGTCTCAAAGCACCTATGATAATAGTACTGAATATATGGAAATGTCTACATGCAAGTCGCCTGACTTTTGTCATTTGGGCCAGTAGACCATTTCAGGCGGTTGGATGAAGATCCTACGTCTCCTAACCCTTCGTCTTCCTCGCCTCTTATTCTTCCCCTAAAGACCACCGCGTGGGTCGCCGACCGAACAACCCCCCTCCCCCCGCCCTCCCCTGAACCGCCCACCACCGCTGATCTTCCGCCGCCCCAGGCCATGCCTCAAGCTAACCCCACCCCCTCACCCGCGTTGAGTTTTGCCTCTAACGAGGCCCCACCATAGCCCGACGACAGCCCCCCACAACCATTGTCCCCACACGAAATCCTAAGATAGATAATGGGGCAGCCCTCCGGCGAGCCCGTTCCTTCCCTCCGGCTAACTCCGGCAAGCTCTCAAAAATCAACTGACCCAATTTTGGAATTTAGTCTACTATCATTTAAATAGTGTGGAATATAAAAGGGGGAAACCATAAGCATTGCGAGTATAGTGTTGAGCGTGCCATGGCGGATCTGAAGGTGCAAACTGGACAAAGGCAACTTCGCAACCAATGTTTGCTTTCAACTAACAAGTAGGATCCTAAGTGATGGACAAGAAATCATAGTAAAGTAGTGGTGATCTATTTTATTGCCATGATAAATAAGTTGAGCAGATATGAAAGAGTACTGCCTCTGGTGGGGTGCTGTGTATGCATCTGCTTAGAATTTGACGATGATGCGGTAGCGATGGCTATCAGCGGTGTGGAAGCAGATCTAGGAGGGTAGACGGTGGCGGCAGGGGAAATATCCCGGTGCGGTGCACGAGACGGTCGTAGGAGCGGCGCCGACAAGGTGGACGACGGCAAGGATGAAGCGAGAGGACGGGATGCAAGGATCCTGGTCTGAAGCCGTTGATGAGACAGGTCGATCTCTTGTAACGGACGACGGCGTCGAGGTATTAGCTCCGGCATGGTGGAGGAGGACGGCGGTGGATAGGGTGGCGGACGGAGGAGGTTGGGGCGGAGAGGGTGTTTTGGCGCCCACAAAGTATGAATGGGGAAATGGAGGGAGAGAGGAAGGGGGAACCATGTATTCAGGGCGAGCTTGTCTCAAATGCGAGAAAATTTAGAAACTTAGCCCCCATTTAAAATTTCCTACATCACAACAATATTAGTCGGTTGGGGATAGGACGGTAATCTCGCATACACCAAATATTTGCCGATGGAGATTTCGGCCGACAAGAGTTTGTTTTGGCACCCACTGTGTATGAATCGGGGACGGAGGCGATTTTGTTGGAGGAGAAACTGTGTTTTGGCGCCCACCATGTATGAATCCGGGGAGGTGAGAGGTGGAGGCGGTTATGTCACGTTTGAGTGAAATTACAAGCCTACCCTTATCAAAACCTATAGAAATCGAGCCGATAGGCTTTGCGTGTTAGGGATAGGCAGTAATTTCCATCTCGCAAATTTTGGTTTCAGGCGGTTACTGCAAATTTCCCCGCTTCGTTCAAATATTTGTAGAGAAAGAGTGCACTTTACCATGCCAACTCAATTCGAATCCAATTTGTATTTTTTTTCAAACAGGATCCATTTTTTATTCGAATACAAATCTATATACATCATTTTTATATACTTTCAAAAGCACAATACCCTTTATACATAAATATGGTTTACAAATGGCATGATCTCAGAATCGTAAGGCTGGATCCATCTTAATTTGGGTTTTCAAATATTTGAAACCACTTTATGTTGAAATCCAATGTATGCATTCCTCGCTATTTGTCTCCAATTAATGTGTGTTTCATGCGGGTTTTTTTACTTCTCAAACATGTATAATGTGTTTCACACATTTAACATATAGTGTAACCCCGTTTAGACATTAATTGCGTATAAACCATGCATTGTCTCTATTTAAGGAATCTATGGATCACTAATATTGATAAACTATATAACATTACACGTGTCCCCAAATTCAAATGAATATGCATGTTTGATACACCAATTTTCGTTATGATATTATCGATGTTGTGATCTCTAGTTTAAATATTTGAATCCCCTTTAATACAGATATTCGTATCATATAGCTATCGCCCATTTTGTGTGCGGTCGTGGGCGGCGAGGAACTCCGCGCGGCAAGATGCCATCGCTTCTTTACTAGTTAGTGTGCGGCACGGTGGCATGAACGACACTTGGTGAGAGCTCTGGGGTGGAGTGGCCGGACAACCGTATAGTGGATTGGTTTGTCAAGAGCTCAAGGATAGAAGACGAAGGAAATTTGGATTCCCCTTCAATTTTGGTCATTTATTACCGAGTAAAATGCATTGACGGTCATCGAACTTGTCTTGATAGCTCACTTTGATCATTGTATACGAGATATGGAGATTATACGATCACTGGCTCAGTGTATAGCTCCGTATTTGTCTGGTTGACCCGACAAACAGTCCGCATGCACCTCATCAGCTAGTGTTCTGTATCTACTCGTTAGCTACCTGTCAGTGGAGAAAGAAATAAAAACCAAAATTATGCGTATGTGAGGAATCCAACCACGGACTCGTCGCTGCAACGCACACTCGTCAGCCAAATGAAAATGAAATACTTTGCGTTAAATGCACAAACCGATTTTTTTATATTATACGTGATGCACACATTAGCGCACACCGTCCATAGACGCAAGTAGCATGTACATGTGCAGACACTCGCGCTCAAGCTGTCAAACCATGCTAATGCATGCACGTCGCCCTGCAATCAAAGTCCTGCTCATGGTGCAACGCAAAAGGCGAGCCCTTCACCTGCGCGCCCCGGCGGTGCCTGACATTACTGTTTAGACATTTCCTGGTGGCCTTCGCTAACACCGAGCATGTATTCACCTGGCTCAACACCAATGTCATACTCGTGCTTGGGCACCGAGCTTCTCGACATTAGCCATGGCTCTGCACACGACACGATGATGTGACTCGGCGCCTTGCTCATGTATATCATCCATCACAACGACAATCTATAAAAACAGCCTAGCTAGAGAGGGTACTATGGTACCTATATATGTATCGTGAGCGACCGATCATAGTGCCACTACACATGAGTGTGTTTGATCGATTTGTCCATTATTCGTAAGTTATGCATGGTTGTGTGGTGTTTAATGGTGGTCGTCGAAGGCTAGCTGACGACAAGAGCGGTTGCATGGACGCCTAGTTGTCTATATGTGCCGCATACGCTTCAAAGGCTCTTCATCCATGAGTTCACATTTTACCACCACCCCAGCGTCTGACCGCCCTGGCCTACCGAAACCCCTTCCATCGCTAGCGCGTGCTTCCCGCCTGAAACGATATAACGCCCTTGATGCGGCTATATCTCCCACGTGTCGAAGCACGACTTAGAGGCATAACCGCATTGAAAGCAATGTCGCAAGTGAGGTAATCTTCACACAACCCATGTAATACATAAGGGAAAGGGGTACATAGTTGGCTTACAATCGCCACTTCACACAATTACATGAATAAAGCATTACAACATCCAAATACAATCAAGGTCCGACTACGGAACCAAAATAAAAGAAGAACCCCAAATGCGACAAAGGTCCCCGATCGACCCCAACTGGGCTCCACTACTGAACAACTAGAACGAAGCAATGCAAAGGACAAGATCTTCATCGAGCTCCTCCTGAGCTGGTTGCGTCATCTTCATGGACTCATCGGCACCTGCAAACTGGTTTTGGAAGTATCTGTGAGCCACAGGGACTCAGCAATCTCGCACCCTCGCGATCAAGACTATTTAAGCTTATGGGTAAGGTAAAGGTATGAGGTGGAGCTGCAGCAAGCGACTAGCATATATGGTGGCTAACATACGCAAATGAGAGCGAGAAGAGGAAGCAAAGCACGGTCGATAAAAGTACGATCAAGAAGTGATCCTATAGCAACCTACATCAAGCATAACTCCAACACCGTGTTCACTTCCCGGACTCCGCCGGAAAGAGACCATCACGGTAACACACGTTGTTGATTCATTTTAATTAAGTTAAGGTTCAAGTTATCTACATCCAGACATTAACAAATTCCCATCTGCCCATAACTGCGGGCACTGCTTTCGAAAGTTCAAATCCCTACAGGGGTGTCCCAACTTAGCCCATGACAAGCTCTCACGGTCAACAAAGGAATAGACCTCCTCCCGAGACATTCCGATCAGACTCGGTATCCCGGTTCTACAAGACATCCTCGACAATGGTAAAACAAGTCCAGCAAGACCACCCGATGCGCCGACATCCCGATAGGAGCTGCACATATCTCGTTCTCAGGCCAACACCGGATAAGCAATATGTACAACTAAAACCAGCCCTCGAGTTTCCCCGAGGTGGCGCTGCAAGGGGCTCTAGTTTGGACCAACACTTAGACAAGCACTGGCCCGGGGGGGTTAAAATAAGATGACCCTCGGGATGCGCGACTCCCAAGGGAAAAAGGCTAGGTGGCAAATGGTAAAACTAAGTTTGGGCCTTGCTGGAGGAGTTTTATTCAAAGCGAACTGTCAAGGGGTTCCCATTATAACCCAACCGCGTAAGGAACGCAAAATCCGGGAACATAACACCGATATGACGGAAACTAGGGTGGCAAGAGTGGAACAAAACACCAGGCATAAGGCCGAGCCTTCCACCCTTTACCAAGTATATAGATGCATTAATGAAATAAGATATATAGTGATATCCCAACAAGTAAACATGTTCCAAGAACGAACAATATATCCATGTTCCAACAAGGAACAAACTTCAATCTTCACCTGCAACTAACAACGCTATACGAGGGGCTGAGCAAAGCGGTAACATAGCCAAACAACGGTTTGCTAGGACAAGGTGGGTTACAGGCTTGGTTCAACAATATAGGAGGCATGATAAGCAAGTGGTAGGTATTGCAGCATAGGCATAGCAAAAGAGCGAGCATCTAGCAAGCAAAGATAGAAGTGATTTCGAGGGTATGATCATCTTGCCTGAAATCCCGCAAGGAAGAAGAACAAGTCCATGAAGAGGACAAATGGACATAGACGAACGGGTCCTCACAAACGCGACATTACCGGAACCAACCCGAAGAAGCAAACACCGGAAAGAAGTACACAACATAGTAAACAACCAACACATGAACATGGTATGATATGCGGAATGCGGTATGCAATGCATATGCATGATTTGACAAGGGATGCATGAACCTTGCCTCAACTTAAAAATCCAAGTGTGCCACTGGAAATATGAGATGAAATCCCTTGAAAATGATATAAAGATCACCGGAAACGGAGTTACGGTTTGGAAATGGCAAACAATACAAAATGACCACGTTCTGCGATTTACAACAAGTAGCCATCCAAATGCAATGAGATGAACAAGCTACAACACTCAAACATGACAAAAAAATACATGGCAGGGATGCATTCATGATTCTTAACAAAAGTCTAGCACTGAGCTACGGCCAATTCATCCCTTAACAGGTTCAAACAAGCATGGCAAAAATGCATTGGGTAAACAGATTTCAGACTTAGTGAAATTAACACTTGTCTGGAATTTCAGATCAGATAGCACTCTTTGGAGCATCAAAACTATATGCTACAGGAGCTGAACATGGCAAAGTAAAGCATGGCATGGAGCTACTCAAATAGCTTAATAGAAGTCCCTTAATGACCTTGAGCCAAAAGGGATCAGAAAATACATTTGCAAGCATGTGAACATGGCAAAAACATAATCAGTTCTCAGACTTCGTGAAAACTGGAGCATGCTGAAACAAATATCAAGTAGGCATGTTTACGAGCTTGATGCACTCACTACAGAGCATGGCATGACAAACTAAGCATACAACCATCAAGAATACACAAAATACAAGCTAGGCATGGCAAGAACAATAACATAGGATGCACGGATCAACTATAACATCCTCGGCAAAATTGCTAATGAGTAGACAATCTGCCCAGATTCACGAAACGACAAAAGTAGAGCTCGATTGACTCAAGCTAGGGTGCTCCATAATTGCAAACAAAGACATGGATGGATAGAGCACTACAAGATTAACAAATCATCCTTACTAAACATCCTCAAAAGAGGCACGGATCACTAGGAAACAATATGAACATATGGCCATATGAGATAAACAGGTCAAGGACTTAGTGCAAATGCTAAGTCCCTGAAATCAGCATTACCAAGTGCCTCACTTGGCAAGCTTGTGCTAGACACCACACACATCACAAAAATACATGGGTTGCACCTATGGAAAGATGGCAAAACCCTTAACAAAACATAAGTAGAGCTCATGGGCATATCATGCACACAATAATCATGGCAAAAATGACAAATATCTAAATGGAGCAGCAGATCTGACAAATATCTCAAGTAGCACTCTTCTAACAATATTTTGGGCACAAAGATGAGCTCAAATGAAAATGATGCAATGGAATGAAATGATGTACTCTCTGAGACGTACATTTTGATATGCTATATGCCCAAAACGGATCAACGGATGCAAAGTTACGACATGATGAACTTTGCCAAAAAGTTAGGGAGTCGGGAGGGAAAAGTCAACCGACTTTGAACTGGATCTGGATCTGGCCGGGCACGCATTTCGAGGATGGTCGGATTCTCTCGCCGGAGTTTGGGGAGGAGCTGCGGCCGGGCAGAGGTGGTCCGGCAGAGTGGAAGGCGCGGGACGGGGCGGAGGAGGTCGCCGGCATCGGAGCTCGCGGTGGTTCCGGCGGGCGATGGGCGGAGCGCGCCGGCGCCGGGCGCGGCTTGCGGCGGTTGGCGGCCGTGGCGGAGAGGCATCGGCGGCGGCTAGTCGGTGCGGTAGCGGGCGGCGCCGGCGTCGGGAAAGGCGGCACGGCGCGCGGGCAGGAGAAGCTCAGGCGAAGGCGGCGGCGTTTCCCGGGCGGCGGAGCGAGATGGGCCTGCGCGGGCCGGCCTCGGGCCCCGCGGGCCGCGGCGGAGAGAGAGGGCTGGCCGGGTGAGGTGGCGCTTGGCGATTGGGCGCGAGAGGCTACGGTGATGACGTGTCGACCTCTTATTGGCCGGAACGCGTGGTGGCTGGCGGCGGACATGTCCGGCCGGTGGTGGGGAGTTTTGTCCAGCGGCGCGAGGAGCGGGGCTAGGGTTTGATCTGCGCGAGAATTTCGGAGGGAGACACATATTTATAGGTAGAGGGAGCTAGGAGAGTCCAAATGAGGTGCGGTTTTCAGCCACGCGATCATGATCGAACGACCGAGATGATGGAGCAGGTTTAGGTGGGTTTTGGGCCACTTTGGAAGGGTGTTGGTCTGCAACACACACGAGGCCTTCTCGGTCCCTCGGTTAACCGTTGGAGCATCAAACGAAGTCCAAATGGTACGAAACTTGACAGGCGGTCTACCAGTAGTAAACCAATGCCGCTTGGCATGTCTCGGTCCAATCCGGAAATGTTTAATCCCCACACGAAAGAAAGGTAGAAATGACCACCGGAGGAGAACGGAGCACCGGATTGCAAAACGGACAACGGGGAAAATGCTCGAATGCATGAGACGAACATGTATGCAAATGAAATGCACATGATGACATGATATGCAATGCATGACACGCAAGCAATGACAAGGCAACAACAGCGAATAACTAGATGACACCTGGCACATCGGTCTCGGGGCATTACAACACTCCACCACTACGAGAGGATCTCGTTCCGAGATCTAGAATGGCACCGGAGGGAAAACGGAAGAGAAAGAGAAGAGGTAAAACTAAGTTGCTCCTTTGACAAACGAGTGAAACGAAAGAACCTTGAAAAGGTTAAGCCATATCGAGAAAAGAATACAACGGAGATGAACGAAGTTGAAAGCACTCCGGTAGGGAAGCGGAATAAGGAATTACAAATTTGGACAACACTTCGAATGAAAAGAGATGAAAGACTTGATAAAATGAAAGATCTTGAGCAAAGGGGCACAACACTTAGGTTAAGAGGATAAGCATGATAAGGACAAGAAGAAGGTTTGAAGAGAGCAGCAACACAATTCCTTCGGGAGAGAGTAATAGAAGATAGATGATTAAAATAAAGAATGAAGAAGAAAATGCCAACTTCTGTCACAAAGAGTTTGAAAAGGCATATTTAGGAGAAGGGTCGAACGGAGTTGTTGGAACACCAACAACGAAAAGAATACACTTGATATGGTCTTATGGAATACATCTCAAATTATAAGGTGACAACCTGCCACTCATAGAAAAAAATTGGATTGGAATGAACAAGGAGACGAGAAAGCTATATCACCGGGAGGATAATGAAGAACTTGGGTCCATTATGAGCACCATAGATAGCAACAATCCTTAGGGAAAGCTTTAGGTGAAATATAACCCAATATAGCTCCAACGACGAGATTGAAGGATTAAAGTATCTCATTCTTGACAACATGTGAATCATGAAAAATGAACTCAAATTATCAACAATGACATAATACCACCTTCAATGATACGGAAGAAAGAATTGCACTCCGGATAGCAAGATGAAGAAAACTTGAGCTTCTTAGCAAAGATTGTCGATGAACACTTCGAGAAGGAATTAAATCCTTGATGAATCCATCATGTAGAACCTCCATGAAGAACTCCAGTAAACAAAAGAATGATCAAACGGAAAGAGAGGGTAGTTGAAAACACAAGGTGAAGCCTTGCAATGATTTAGATGGAGCTTCGCGATGAGATAATGCAAAAAAGCTTGGAACTCCAGAAAAGAAAAGATAAGCATCTCGAACTGAGAATGTGATACGATGAACCACTCCGGAAAAGAAATTGAATAAACTTGATGAAACAAGAATAAGAATTATGTTATGCGTATCCTTCACCAATTTAATTGATGACGAGCAAATGGATTTGGCACACAACTTATTCTCGTAGCAAGGATAGCGCAAACTTGAGAAGGTCTTGAACGACCCACCGGTAGAATAGAAACAACGAATAAATTGATATGATAAAGAAGGAAGAGAAAACTCTTGAACGAACCACCACAAGAATTGAAAAGGAACAAAGAGAAGATAAAGAAACACCGGGAAGAATTAAGCAAATGAACGAAGACGCTTGAGAGAATTTAGATACATGAGAGTGAAGAGATCACGAGCTGATTAGAGATCACTTGATGCACCGGTAAAAATTGGAGATTGATAACTGAAAGCTAAGAATGAATAATCCCGAAATAATGGCCATCGGAGAATCAAACTGAAAAGACTCCTGAATTTGCACCGAATGGATAAAAAGAATTCTCACGATCAAAACAATTATGAGAGGATGGCCTCGAACTAGAACCATGAATCTCCGAGAGAGCGGATAAGATATGGAGGAAAAACTCTTCTTCGGTCATCAAAATCTGAGAATTACGACGAGAAACACCACCAAGAATTATTTAGACACTCCGGAATGAAGAATGGAAAGGTTGAGCCAACGATGAAAAGAATTTGACAGATCTTGGAGAAAACATTTGACTGATGATAAATCATTCTTACGTCAAACTTTAGAAAAGAATTTGAGAAGCTCCGGAAAAATAAAAAGAGTCAGGTAAGATCCTGGGAAAAGACCTGTGGGTTAGGGCCCACTCAAAAGAAATACCATTGAGGGATTGTTAGAAACTGAGATTGTACCGGTTGAATTAAATGGCTAGAATGAGATAACAACCTCGAAAGATCTTGAACGAATGCAGAGTGGAAAACACGAATCTTCGAGATATCTTGAGCACTCCGGAAGAATTGAATATCGAGAAATGAAATATTATGAGGTGCACCGATATGAGAAGGTATTTGAAACGAGGGAAGGATATGATCAACAAAGCTTGAATTAGTTCCACCGGAGAAGAAAGAGAAAGAATAATGATGAACTTGAGGTTCTGTTAGAATCTTCATGAGTATCACCGGATAAGAACATTGAAGGAAAAGAATGGAGAGATGTCCATCCATCAAATGATACTTGATTGAGAAATCTGAGTCCTTGAAGGAAAAGGGAGGGTGGGCGGGAAAACAAAGGCAACTTGGAGACGAATGAAACAAACACCGTTGAGAAGAACTGATACTTGATCTTGCGGATGTTGCAATGATCGGATCCACTTGAAGAGAAGCACACCGGTTAAAAAGGATTGACATGACAAACTCGATGATCGAGAAGGATTAGTGTTCACATCGGGGTATGAGAACACTGCTTAGGAAAAGGTATGGGATCTACATTTGTCTTCTAAGCAACTCGAATACCACAACTCAAAACAAAACAAAGGATTGGCTTGCAAAATAAGCCAGAACAAACATATGATAGAGATTTCGCCCAAAGTTTTCGTGGTGGGGCCTACACGGGCTCGATCGTACAGCACCATCATGTACAAGGCAGTGCACATGACATACGAAGTGTCCCCGAGTCGGCATAGCCAAGGACTCTTTAAGACACAACGAGACCACTGTAAAACCGACCGTGAATAGGCGGACCACTAGACGTCGAACCCCAATTTCCTGCCATACATTTCTTGGAAAGATATCCTAAGAGCTACTTGAATTCCCACCTATGAAACTCCCGAACCTTTCCGGTTATGCAATCAGGTGTTGGGGATACAGGGGAAGCATAATATCTCACCCAAATCTAGCAAATCCTACATCCAGTTGTATCCATCCTTTAACACATAACCAAGAAACCTTCGGAAATCGTCTACCTCAACCTTCGAAAAGCATCCGTTATACAAGTTATGGCGATACTCCTGAACTCAAGCCACAGTACTGGGTGGCGTCGAGGTTATCTCACCAACGAACTGCATTAAAAGAGATTTTCGATGTTGGCGTACTAAACTCAGGTATTCCAGAACTGCGACGATAAAATTATGACAACAACACCTCAGAGCTCAACTCCTCGGGACACTTCCACAAAACCCCTGACAGGAGGCACCAAGACAATGTTCTCGTCACAAAACCATCGGAACGATTCCAAGATACCCGCGTGATCCTAAAAAAATTTAGTGAAATTTGAGAAGAGAAGAGTCAAAACTCTACGTCAGGATGCCTTACCACAGCGATGAGGAGACTGGGAAGTAAAAAGAATTCCTAAACTCTCTGATATATAATTCCTAAATGACTCAAAACATTTTTCTAGACACAACTCGACCGCTAAAAACGATCAAGCAATGGGGCTCCTAAGGTCGGGGTATGCTCTGATACCAACTTATAACACCCTCGATGCGGCTATATCTCCCACGTGTCGAAGCACGACTTAGAGGCATAACCACATTGAAAGCAATGTCGCAACTGAGGTAATCTTCACACAACCCATGTAATACATAAGGGAAAGGGGTACATAGTTGGCTTACAATCGCCACTTCACACAATTACATGAATAAAGCATTACAACATCCAAATACAATCAAGGTCCGACTACGGAACCAAAATAAAAGAAGAACCCCAAATGCGACAAAGGTCCCCGATCGACCCCAACTGGGCTCCACTACTGAACAACTAGAACGAAGCAACGCAAAGGACAAGATCTTCATCGAGCTCCTCCTGAGCTGGGTTGCGTCATCTTCATGGACTCATCGGCACCTGCAAACTGGTTTTGGAAGTATCTGTGAGCCACAGGGACTCAGCAATCTCGCACCCTCGCGATCAAGACTATTTAAGCTTATGGGTAAGGTAAAGGTATGAGGTGGAGCTGCAGCAAGCGACTAGCATATATGGTGGCTAACATACGCAAATGAGAGTGAGAAGAGGAAGCAAAGCACGGTCGATAAAAGTATGATCAAGAAGTGATCCTATAGCAACCTACGTCAAGCATAACTCCAACACCATGTTCACTTCCCGGACTCCGCCGGAAAGAGACCATCACGGTAACACACGCTGTTGATTCATTTTAATTAAATTAAGGTTCAAGTTATCTACAACCGGACATTAACAAATTCCCATCTGCCCATAACCATGGGCACGGCTTTCGAAAGTTCAAATCCCTACAGGGGTGTCCCAACTTAGCCCTTGACAAGCTCTCATGGTCAACGAAGGAATAGACCTCCTCCCGAGACATTCCGATCAGACTCGGTATCCCGGTTCTACAAGACATCCTCGACAATGGTAAAACAAGTCCAGCAAGACCACCCGATGCACCGACATCCCGATAGGAGCTGCACATATCTCATTCTTAGAGCAACACCGGATAAGCAATCCGTACAACTAAAACCAGCCCTCGAGTTTCCCCGAGGTGGCGCTGCAAGGGGCTCTAGTTTGGACCAACACTTAGACAAGCACTGGCCCGGGGGGTTAAAATAAGATGACCCTCGGGATGCGTGACTCCCAAGGGAAAAAGGCTAGGTGGCAAATGGTAAAACCAAGGTTGGGCCTTGCTGCAGGAGTTTTATTCAAAGCGAACTATCAAGGGGTTCCCATTATAACACAACCGCGTAAGGAACGCACAATCCGGGAACATAACACCGATATGACATAATCTAGGGCGGCAAGAGTGGAACAAAACACCAGGCATAAGGCCGAGCCTTCCACCCTTTACCAAGTATATAGATGCATTAATTAAATAAGATATATAGTGATATCCCAACAAGTAAACATGTTCCAACAAGGAACAATATCTCCATGTTCCAACAAGGAACAAACTTCAATCTTCACCTGCAACTAACAACACTATACGAGGGGCTGAGCAAAGTGGTAACATAGCCAAACAACGGTTTGCTAGGACAAGGTGGGTTAGAGTCTTGGTTCAACAATATAGGAGGCATGATAAGCAAGTGGTAGGTATCGGAGCATAGGCATAGGAAAAGAGCGAGCATCTAGCAAGCAAAGATAGAAGTGATTTCGAGGGTATGATCATCTTGCTTGAAATCCCGCAAGAAGAACAAGTCCATGAGAGGAAAAATGGACGTAGATGAACGGGTCCTCACAAACGCGACGTTACCGGAACCAACCCGAAGAAGCAAACACCGAAAAGAAGTACACAACATAGTAAACAACCAACACATGAACATGGTCTGATATGCGGAATGCGGTATGCGATGCATATGCATGATTTTACAAGGGATGCATGAACCTGGCCTCAACTTGAAAATCCAAGTATTCCACTGGAAAGATGAGATGAAATCGCTTGAAAACGATATAAAGATCACCGGAAACGGAGTTACGGTTTGGAAATGGCAAGCAATACAAAATGACCACGTTCTACGATTTACAACAAGTAGCCATCTAAATGCAATGAGATGAACAAGCTACAGCACTCAAACATGACAACAAAATACATGGCAGGGATACATTCATTATGCTTAACAAAAGTCTAGCACTGAGCTACGGCCAATTCATCCCTTAACAGGTTCAAACAAGCATGGCAAAAATGCATTGGGTAAACAGATTTCAGACAGTGAAATTAACACTTGTCTGGAATTTCAGATTAGATAGCACTCTTTGGAGCATCAAAACTATATGCTACAGGAACTGAACATGGCAAAGTAAAGCATGGCATGGAGCTACTCAAATAGCTTAACAAAAGTCCCTTAGTGACCTTGAGCCAAAAGGGATCAGAAAATACATTTGCAAGCATGTGAACATGGCAAAAACATAATCAGTTCTCAGACTGTGAAAACTGTCGCATGCTGAAACAGATATCAAGTAGGCATGTTTACGAGCTCAATGCACTCACTACAGAGCATGGCATGACAAACTAAGCATACACCCATCAAGAATACACAAAATACAAGCTAGACATGGCAAGAACAATAACATAGCATGCACGGATCAACTACAACATCCTTGGCAAAATTGCTAACGAGTAGACAATCTGCCCAGATTCACGAAACGACAAAAGTAGAGCTCGATTGACTCAAGCTAGGGTGCTCCATAATTGCAAACAAAGACATGGATGGATAGAGCACTATAAGATTAACAAATCATCCTTACTAAACATCCTCAAAAGAGGCACGGATCACTAGGAAACAACATGAACATATGGCCATATGAGATAAACAGGTCAAGGACTTAGTGGAAATGCTAAGTCCCTGAAATCAGCATTACTAAGTGCCTCACTTGGCAAGCTTGTGCTAGACACCACACACATCAAAAAAATACATGGGTTGCACCTCTGGAAAGATGGAAAAACCCTTAACAAAACATAAGTAGAGCTCATGGGCATATCATGCACACAATAATCATGGCAAAAATGACAAATATCTAAATGGAGCAGCAGATCTGACAAATATCTCAAGTACCACTCTTCTAACAGCATTTCGGGCATCAAGATGAGCTCAAATGAAAATGATGCAGTGGAATGAAATGATGTACTCTCTGAGACAAACATTTTGATATGCTATATGCCCAAAACGAATCTGCGGATGCAAAGTTACGACATGATGAACGTTGCCAAAAAGTTAGGGATTCGGGAGGGAAAAGTCAACCGACTTTGAACTGGATCTGGATCTAGCCGGGCATGCGTTTCGAGGATGGACGGATTCTCTCGCCGGAGTTTAGGGAGGAGCTGCGGCCGGGCAGAGGTGGTTCGACGGAGTGGAAGGCGCGGGACGGGGCGGAGGAGGTCGCCGGCACCGGAGCTCGCGGTGGTTTCGGCGGGCGACGGGCGGAGAGCGCCGGCGTCGGGCGTGGCTTGCAGCGGTTGGCGGCCGTGGCGGAGAGGCAGCGGCGGCGGCTCGTCGCTGCGGTGGCAGGCGGCGCCGGCATCGGGGAAGGTGGCGC